>NW_024433255.1:0-23420 GCF_017639785.1 Mesocricetus auratus | reverse complement strand
TTTTTATGTGTATGTGTATTTTATTTTTCCTACCCATGATGCCTTTACATAGCCCAGGCAGACTTCTTACTTGTGACTACTCATTTCTCAGCATCGCAAATCCAGGTTTGGACCCTCAAACTCTTTCTGGGAATGTTTGCTTTTGATATATAAGGGCTCACCTGGGTTCATGTGCCTGCAATCAGAACTGACAACAGTTCATCCCATCTTCACTAACATCCTCATGGATGGTTTGAGCTCTGCTGAGACTCTGGGGAAATTTTCATCATTACATACAAAACTTCTCTTTGTTTGGACTCATCCAAAACCTATAATAGTCTGAGGATCTTCCCCACGGGCTTATTCGGTACAAGTGACCCATGTTTCCTGCTCTGTGTCTCCTGCCTAGATTATCAGCATCTTTTATATCTCACTTTATTAGTGTGTATATTCAGAGGAAAAGTGCCAATCCTGGGCAATTTTGGAAAGTGGGCTTTGAACTCCACACAGATAAGAAGTTTCTACCAGAGCAGAAAGTTAGATCTCTGGCTTTGGATGGAGGAGGTATTCAAAGGATCCCTGTGCCCCTGGAGTCTCCTCGAAAAGGCAACTTGGATTTATGTCAGTTTGAGGTAAGATAGCACAGAGTCAAGGGCTATACAATATGACACCAGTAGTCCCTTTCAACATTCTATTATATCTAGGAGAGCAATGGCATCTCCTGTGATGTCACCAGTGTTGTGACAACACCAAGTGCCAGTATGGCATTTGTTCAGTGCCTTCACTGTTGACCCATACACAAGTTTGCAAGACTGTGCAGCTATTTCAGAGAGAGAATGGAGAACATAAAGAGACCAGAGAGAGGCACAAGGAAGCAGGCTTCAGTCTCAGTCTCAAACATTGTAAAATAAGTGGCTATGGGGAAGGAACAGAGAGTTCTGGGTAGGAAATGAAAGGTAAGACAGTTCTGCTTCATAGTTTTCCAAACGACAATCAAAAGGAATCTAAGAAACAGAATTCACTCACAATAAAACTTTACTGCTTGAATTTTGGCAAAAATCTTTGTTAGAATGTTTTTGCTCTTGGCATCATCTGTGCTCCTTGTGAATAAGTTTGGCATTTAATGTGCTCTTAACTGTAAGGAGAATTTTCAAGTGACCAAACATTTAATAACACTTCTTATACAATAACAGACCAGGATCAACATCTTCATTAACAGTGAAAGAATATACCATTTAAAACTTTGTATTGACCATATATCACACTAATGACTTACACTGATGTTTTTCTACTTAATGGTGTTCCAATTCGATAAATTGTTAGATTTACTGAATTGTCTACATAATATAAGATTTTTAGCTTCTTTAGCTGGGATTATATTCCAGGGGATGTTAGCAGAAGTAAATGAAACACAGTGCATTGTATATGCAATTGAAAATCTGAGATAATAAAGGAAAGAACTGTGAGGGGGAATTCATGAAAAAATATATGTCATTAATCTTCCTTTTGTGCAAAAATTATAATATAGGCTATTTTCCTTTACCAGCATTTCATAACACAATTAACAAATGGCAAATATATCATTCCACTTGCTAAAATTAGAAAAGAAATAGTCATTTTTGCCTCTCTTATTATTTTCACCTGTTGGTCCATAGCAATGTTTTCTGAAAGTACTCTTTTTTTTAAAGATTTATTCATTTATTATGTATACAGTATTCTGTCTGCATGTGTGTCCACAGGCCAGAAGAGGGCACCAAATCTCATTACAGATGGTTGTGAGCCACCATGTGGTTGCTGGGAATTGAACTCAGGACCTCTGGAAGAGCAGTCAGTGCTCTTAACCTCTGAGTACCCTTGACTTATTTAAACTGTATATTCATAGAACCATATGTAATTGATTTTATTGCCACAAGATAAGTGAAAACCATTTAAACATTTCTGAAACCTTAAAATTGTATCATGGTGTATTCTTGGCTGAGCTGGGTCCCACTGCCCTTCTCTATCCCAAGAAAACATGCATATGCTATATTTGTTATTAAGCTGTTGGTAAGTGACTAAGGTTTCTTATTTGCTAGCTCTGTCTAAATTAACCCATTTCTAATTATGTATTACCACAAGATTTTCTTTTAACAGAGAAAGGTCAGAGCCTCTTACTCTATTAGGGTCTAAATTGCATCTGCTCAGTGTTTCCACATAAAAGAGAATAAGGGAGAAGACAGTGATTTCCTGTTAGTTCCTGCTTATATATACTGTTACTGCCCAGTTACCTCACTTCCTGGGTCGCATGATGATTCCTCTCTGCCTACATTTCCCAGAATCCTCCTCATTTGTTAGTCCACATATCTTGCTGCCCATTGGCCAACAGCACTTATTAATCAACCAATAAGAGACATATTTACAGAATGACAACTCTCATCATCTCCTCTTTTCTGTCATTATAAAAAGAAAGGTTTAGCTTTAACACAGTTAAATTATTTATAAAAAACGGTTATCAAGTAAGAATTATAGTTAACAATATTTAGTCCATTAACATTTAGCAAACATTAAAGAAAATATTCTATCATCTATCCTATCTTTGTGGGTCTTAAGTCTTATATGTAATTTATCTTTTATCATAACGAAGGAAAACTATAACCATGACTATCTGTCTTCAACTCCATCAAAGAACATAGAAGGATAATGTATAAACTCTAGAATTGGCAGCCTACAAGCCTGGTGCCAGTGAGTCTGGGAAACAGCGAGATTCCCAAGATATATATGCCAAGCGAATACTCTACCACTGAGTTACTCCTCAACATTTTAGTTTTTGAGAGGATCTCTGTAGGTTGCCAAGATAATCTCCCTGGTTCCATCTCAATCCCTTCCCTTTGCAAGGTTTGGGATAATGAGCATCATTGCTGGTAATACTCTATCTTACATATTGTAGACAAAATAATCTCATCTGGTTTGGCCATGGTAGTGTCAGATAAAAATATCAGTCGATAGCTCTTACTCTATCTTGGATGAAAGCAGACTGCAATGGAGTCTCAGCAAATGCTGTAGATTGGGTATAGACTACTTTCTGCTTGAATACTTTTTGTCATAGATTTCTTAATATAGAAATCTGTTCATAAGGACAGTCTTCCTTGGGGTCACTGCAGATCTGATTACATTAGGTTGTCCCTGTTTTCTTGTAGCATTCTTCTAGTACCATAAAGTCATTTTATTTCTTCTCTCCATTAACAAGTACATAGGCAGGATTTCATCCTTTGTGCTTGAAGAGTCAGAAAATTGTGCTCCAAGTTGTTACACAGTATGGTATGTGTGATGAACTATAGACATAAGACTTGCACAAGTTAAAGATAGTTGTGGTGATATACTTACAAAAGGAATTGTAATGGAAACTAAGTATGGTGGAATATTTAAATAATTCTCCAAAATTACAGAAGTGTTATCATAAGCAGAACAAAGAAAAACAGAATCAAAATAATATTTCAATTTTTGGGCTGGCAAGACTTCCAGAGGTGGGACTGTGTTGCATTCGATTGAATTGTTGGCCTTGGCAGATGATAACCATGCTGGAAGAGTCCCATAGATATTCCTAAATAACCAGGCTGATGCTAAGACAGAGGGTATCTCCATGAAAACAGACAACAGGACACAGATGCTGAGGACATCATCCACACAGCTTATTGAATACAGAGAGTTTGAGCTGGTAACTGCATGAAGACTTCACCCCTAAGACCTAATCTTTTTGTCATGAGAAGGTACTCTGCAAGCTGCAGAAAGAGAAACCTGTACTCAAACCCAGCCACAAAACCCTTGACCTGTACAATCTGTCCTGCCTTTAAGGTGGAATAGAACTTATGTGTGTGTGGCCAACTAAGACTTGGTTTAACTCAAGCCCAAGTCCACGAGAGGAAACCTGTGACCTATTCTACATGTATGACCATGATACAGAGACTAGATAGCCCAGAGACATATGGTAGAACCAAACAGGATGGGAAAAAAGCCAGTGAAATGATTCTTAATGGTATTCTGCTATACTCATAGATCTTTGGCTTGTCCATTCAGCATCAGAGAGGCTTCCTAGGGCAGCACATGGGAGTGGGTACAGAGACCCACATCCATACATTATGCAGAGAGAGAGAGGTTTGTGTAGTGTTGTGTGTTCTCTTAATCTCTCTCTCTCTCTCTCTCTCTCTCTCTCTCTCTCTCATCTCATTCATGTGAGTTGTTGAATCTCTAGTCCCATGCACCTTGATGCTCACATCTCTCCTCTAAGGGCACCTGGCAGGATGATGATGCACAGACCTACAGGCAAGAAAAATGTTTATCCTGATAAAAAAATGAAAGAATCAGAAGGTCAAGATCATCCACACTTCACATTTCCTTAACCTTGTGCCAGAGACTGTAGCAAAGAAAAAATAAAGCGCAAGGTCACAGCTTGACTGGATTACTTATATTTGCACATCTCTTGCCTTCCAGTTAAACCTTCCTTCCTCTTGGAGCTGAGGAATCTAACCTTACTAATTTGAATGTTTGTGAGGAAACTTTTTTAGTTTTCAGAGGAACACAAATACTTGGTTTACTTCACATTTCAACATAGTTTTTGTTTATTTTATTGAGACAGGGTTTGTCTTTTTCTGTAGACTTTGTTGAATCAGAATTCACTGTTCAGATCAGGCTAGCCTGATTTCACAGAGATTTCTCTTCCTCTTTGATCCATGTGAAAATTTTAAATTAAAGGTAAACTCCATTACAACACAGCTTTTAAGTTTTACTTTTATATGACATCCATAAAGCCTTATCCATACTCTGACACTCTTATACTATTACCTGCAGACATATTGTCTCACTGCATGGCCCAAGACTTCTTTCTGACTATGGCCATGAAAGTAGCAAACTTCTCCAAAACATTTTAAGTCTACTGTTAGTGGGACATATTTTTTATATATTTTTTGAAGTTTCATAGGAAGCCTCAAAACAATACTCAACTAGAAATAGCAAAGAATGAAGTAGCCCAAAATAACAATAGTTTGAGGTTAAAACTGATTGCTAAATATAGCTTTAAACATAATTGAAAGTATCAAAATTATGTTTCACTGATAACTTGTATGGTGGGTTCCATATTGGGAATGGTAAAGAAGGAGAAGAGTCCTTTATAGTTTGTTTTTAAGATGGAAGGGAATAAAATTCAGAGACTAAGAAGATGACATGATATATGTTTAAAAACAGTCTCCTGCTCCCTTAAAGAACACAAATACTAAGATACAAGAAGGATTCTTTCTAGGAAGCAGTGGCTGCTTCAGACAGGACAGCTGGCATGGACTAGAGTGTATGAATCGGTATCTGAATGTATACTAGGGGATGACTAATGGGGTAGTGGTGAACTTGTGGTATGTACTGAAAATAGATAAATGGTGTAGTTTGTAAGTTTTCTTTGTAAGACCTTTTATGATGCCTTGTTAATATATAACTGCCCTTATCTGAGTAGCTACATGGTCTTTCTCTGGTAGCTCTCTCTCTGCCTTACTCTTCCCAGAATTTTCCTAATCTGGTAGCCCTACTTATACTTCCTGACTGGCCACTGGCCAATAAGTATTTATTTTTCAACCAATAACAGAAACATATACTCACAGCTTACAGAAGGACCTTCTTCATTATATCTCCCAGTGCCAGTGGGGCTAGAATACAGGCTGAGGCACATGTCTAGTCATGGTCATTGGAGACAGAGACATGGCTTATGGACTCCAGCTTAAGTATAGCTGCTCTGATCTTTCAGGGCTTCCCTGGGTTCCATGCATTTCCTTTTTCTCAGGTTCCTTCTTGGGAATCCACATGATTTCTCTTAGCCCTATGCCATTCAGCTGTGTAAATGTACATGTGTTTATATACCTACAGGGACTTCTGGGAAGGCATCATTCCATTCTCACCCTCCTTCCTCACAGAGTGGGAGCATCAAGGTATAAAAACTAACCCTTCTTTAAAGATGATGATATAGAAGAGGAATGAACTGCATGTACTCCTTATCCATTATCCCCAAAATGATTTGAGCAACAGGTATTCATCATGCACCATTCTCTGGTGAATCACTTGCCACTCCTGTGTCAAGTCAAGCATTGACCTGTGTCAAGTTAGGTCATTGGAAGCTCCACCTTCAGGGTGTCCTCCTGCCCAAACAAATTTTCCTGAGTACATCTGAGGCAGAACTGAAACCTAGACAGGAGTGAGATGGGTACACAGGGTGTTCTGATTCCTCCAAAAGTAAAGCAGACCCTGTGGCCTGAGTCACATTCTACAGACAGGGGCAGTAGTGTGTGAGCTCACAACATGCATTCAGGAAGCCTTGACAGGTGTTGGCTTATGGGAGATGCTGGGTGCTTCTGGTTTATGGTAAGTCTTTGTATTTCACTAGGTGAGTTTTTGCTGGTTGTTCTGGGAGCAGATTAAAGGGCTTGTCCTACTTGGTCCATCTGGATATGTGACTGGAAGGTCTGGAGCTCATCCTAGGTCTTCTCTGATCTTGTTCTTTGTAGTCTGAGACAAGGCCACCAACCTGCATTCCTTTGACATCCTAATTATGTTTGAGTTTATGTGTGTGAAGGGCTCTCTAACAGACCCCAAGTTTGAAAAAATGGCAGCAGAAGATTTTGCTCTTTTCACTTCCCTCTTCACTGATATACCAATAGATTGCATTCCTAAATTTAGTTTCCAAGGTCCATTCTCTTATTTTGTCACTGACCAATTCCTGTGTCTAAAAACCTCTCTCCAGCAATCAAAATTCTGTATTTGACTACACTGGCAAACCTGTCCAATCAGGTTTAACCAAACCTAGCACAGACTTCCCCTCTTTTTTTTTTAAATGCACTGCTGAAAAAGAAAACCTGCTTGATGTCTGCTCCTGTGTGGTGCAGGTGAAGCTTCCTGCCTGCCCCCCATCCCATTCTTTTCCTCCTGAGGTAATAAATCTGCTTTTTGCTGTAGAGTCTGTGTTCTGTACTGTCTCTGTGGGGCTCCATTATAGGGTGTGTGTGTGTGTGTGTGTGTGTGTGTGTGTGTGTCTCCAGATCCTGTGAGGCACAGATTGCTAGCAAGGCTGAGGATTTGTGGGTCTCAGAGTTGCCAAGTGAGAAGGTTCCAGTACATAAGATCAGGATATGACACCCAGTGGGCTAGGTCAGTCACAGACAAAGGCTTACTTCATGTGATTTCAGAGGACTGTGTTCATGGGGTTCTTTTCTCCTGGGGCCATGTCTTACCACAGGCTTGAGATGCTGAAAATGGAGCAACAGGCACAGATGTCAGATGTGAAGAAATTCCCCAAGGAAAGTAGTGAGGCCTTGTACAAGAGAAAGTACCTGACTGAGAAGTCCAGCTTCTACCAGTGAGTGTCTGACTTGGATGGGACCCCAGCCCTTAGGCAGGACAGCTTCTGCAATTCTTTGTCTCTGAACCAAAGTGAGGGATGTAGTTCTAGCCTTTTTACCTCTAAGCAAGAAGTATGTCTTATAGCTCTTGGATTCATGCCTCCCAGACTGAGTTCTCCTAAGTGCAAAGAGTCTGAGAGGCCCTCCCAAAATTTTCATGTCACCTTCTGGAGTTTCTAGATATAATACATGGTTTGCATCATCAATGGTTTCTGGGACACTGGTGGGGGCTAACAGAGCCTGTATCTATGGAACAAGTAGATGGAATATATTTCTGTTGGGTCCTCTGTTCTTCTTCAGAGGGTGTCCCATCTACCTGATGATTGATATTTCCCCAATACCATGAACAGTTAATCACAGGTGTGGGGATATGTGTGGGAGATCACTGATCCTGTTTTCAAAGGTACATGAATCCCTTTTGGTGTCACGATCTTCAGATGAACCTTGACTCTTTCTGGAATTTTTCTGTTCTCTGGCTTTTGCCTGTACCTTGATAATGCTGCCATGGCTAATGTCAGTTCTAGCCTATGGCTGTCTGAGGACATGGGACCTTGTAGGGATGATGGTGGCATTAGGAGGGAGAAGTGGCAGATGGAGGTTGACTAATGCTTATCAATTTTTGTGAAGGTTAAGCATCTTTCACAGCTGGCTTCTGAGTGAATGGACACAGTTGAAGGAAAAAGTGAGCATGTTAAATGAGGTTAACAGGCTGGGAGTTTGTGGTGCATGCCTTTAACCCCAGCATTAGAGAGACAGAGGCAGGCAGATCGCTGTGAGTTCTAAGACACTGAGCTCCAGGACAGGCTCCAAAGCAATCCAGAGAAACCCTGTCTGGAAAAACCAAAACCAACCAACCAAACAAACAAACAAAAAATAAACAAAAAACAAAAAAGACAAAACAAACAAAAAAGAAAACATGCCCTCTCTGTGATGTCCATGACTCTGTCTTAGAACAGAGACGGAACCTGGGTAACTGTACTTAGGACATTGTGATGGTCAACTTGGAGCTATCTGCAGACTATATATCCAGCCCTCTTCCTTTGGCACTTGGTCTTTGGGGGTCAAGTTCAGTTGTGCAGAGGTTGTGACTCACCTGTAGGATCAGTGAGTCTTGGGATGATAAACTTTCCTCGAAGTGGAAGGAAGTCTAGGCAAGTCAGGCTGTGTCTAAGAGCCTTGGGGAAAGCACTGAGGACCCTGTAACTTTGCTGGCAGCAGAAGAGGTGCTGCAACACACTAGTCCTCTCCCTTTATTTTCTGGGTTTAGGAAAGGGTGTGTGTGTGTGTGTGTGTTTCATGAGTATCTTTGTGTGTTTAAGAATATGTGTTTGACCCTCTCTATGTATGTTCAATCACTAGTGGAAAAATAGGACATCTTTAAGGATATGGAGACCTATGTTAATGAGAAAGTTCTCTACCAGCTCTGGTTAGTATCAATTTGCTTCAGTCAAAGATCATATGGAAATGCCCATCTTTCTGCATATCCACACATGTAACTTGAACAAAGGACCACAAAACTGATTCAAACTAAAAGATTTTCAGGGGCTTTTAGAGTCACAAATAATATTCCTTTGCAAAGAAATTCTATGGAGAAAAATTAAGTAATGTGGTACATGAAGGTGAGAAAGAAGATACTGAGTCAAATCATGGTGCCTGTGAGGCAGGAAAGGCTGGCTAATGGTTGGCATCCTTCTCTGCTATGGGTGAATATTGACTATCCACTGATGACTTCTATTCATCCTGTTTTGTTCTCCTCATTGCCTGCTACCATTTTTCTTCCACCTTTATCTAACCTTGGCTTAGTTAACCTTGTCCTTGGAGGTTTGTATGGATGTTATTCTCTGAGAAATCCTGAACTGCAGAGGTGCTTATGGTGGTCTCTTCCCAGCAGAAGTCCCATAGTTGTGTTGAGGTGTGAGAGCAGGCTGTCTCTCTGCAGCCCACTAAGGCTCATCATAGTCTAAAGCATTCACTCCAAGCTGTGTCTTTAGTACTCAGAAACTGTTTTTACTCCAAACTTCTTCATATTGAGTTAAAATCACCCTGATGAGGGGTTGAAAGAAATCAGGACACTTATACATTGCTAGTGCTGTAAAATGGTGTAGCCTTATGAGAAGTTATGTATAATTTTTCAGAAAGTTGAGCTTCAGCCCCCAAGTGACCTAGTGATCCTACAAGGAGAAGTGTTCACAGACAACTAGGGGAAAACAGGTTTATAGCAGCATTCCTCAAAGTATCCAAAAACCACAAACTATTCAAATGCCAATCACTGATGAGAAAAACATACAATGTGGTTGAGCCCTTCTATGAAATATTGTTAATACATACACTTATTTACCCATTACCTAGTCAACCTTCTTTTACTTAAAGAATCCCCTGACATAATCATATTACTTGGAGGAAAGGATTATTTTGACTACTGGTTAGAGAGATTTGCTAGTTTTCTTAGCTCATTTCTTTGTCCTTTACAGGTATAAATATAACTTACTAAGTTAAAATCAGTTACATTCAGGCTGGAGGGCTCTGAGTAAAGTATCCCTCCATAGCCTCTCAGCTCAGATCTAGTTCTCCAGACAGATCCTTCATAATGTTATTGTAGCCATACTAAGTACATATTTATTAATTACAGAGATCAAGCCTTACCTAACCACCTATGTATATAAGGCAAGTATCAAAAGACAGACAGCCCTCAAATGCTCAGAGATCTAGAGAATAAGGCATTTAAAATGCTTTATTAAAAACACAAAATTTTCACTAAAGTATGGACACCATGAAAAGGTCACACCTAAGAATAATAAATATAAGAAGAAGTTGAAAAAACCCAACTCAAAGGTTGCAGAAAACATATTGACAAAATCACAAGAAGAAAACTTTGCCGACCTAAAGAAAGACACACCAATGAATGTACAGAATCTTACAGAACAACAAGTAGAGTGGACCACAGAAAAGGTCCCTTGCCACATAATAATCGAAACACCAAACATACAGACTAAGAAAGAATGACCAAGACAGAGAGAAAGGAAAAGGCTGAAGTAACATATAAAAGGCAAATCCTCAAGATTACCTGATTTAATTCATGGAAACTCTGAAGATCAGAGATCCTGGGTAGATGTTCTACAAACAATAAGAGATGATGGATGCCTCTCCAGACCACCTAAAGCCCAGCAAAGCTTTCAATCAGTATAGATGAAGAAAACAAGATATTCTATGACAAAATCAGATTTAAACAATACATAAAATACAGCAGCCCTTCAGAAAGTACTTGAAGGGAAAACTCCAACCTAAGGAAAGTTCATTACAACTCACAAAACCCTAGCCAATAGATAATCTCACTTTACTAAATGCCAAAAAGAAAAAAGCAGAGTAAATCCACACACAATATGACCACCAATAATGAATCCAAAACCAACAAGAATTAACACTAAATGGTCCTTAATTTGCCTCCATATTAATTGTCTTAACGCCCATAAAAAGACGAAGGCTAACACAATGAATACGAGGGCAAAGTTGTTCTTCTATATACAAACACACCTCAACTCCAAAAACCTCAGAGTAAAGGGTTAGGGATATGATTTTCCAAGCAAATGGACCCAAGAAACAAACTGGTGTAGCTATCCTAATGTCTTGCAAATTAGACTTCAAATTAAAATCAGTCAAACAGATGAAGAAGGTCATTTCATATTCAACACAGGAAAAAATCATCAGGATGGCACAATTCTGAACATGTATCTGAAATACAAGGCTTATCACTGAGAAGAAAAACTACTAAAACTCAAATCACACATAAAACTTCACCTATGTGTGAGACTTCTTTCCCTCTTATCACTAGACAGGACCACCAGACAGAAACTTAACAAATAAAGTAATAAAAGTTATGGCCCAATTGGTTTTAACAGACATTCCTAGACTGTTCCATCCAAACACAAAAGAATATACCTTTTTCTCAATGTCACATTGAACCTTCTAAAGTGTTATACTCAGCAACCTAGCAAACTCATTAGATACAAATAATTGGAATAACCCCTTTATCTTATCAGATATATCGCGCAATGCTCAACAACAACACGAATATCAGAAATCCTACAATTATTGAAATTGAACTAATCTGCACAATTCACTGTTGTCTGTGTCAAAGAGTAATAAAGAAATTAAAGACTTCCTAGAATTCAATGAAAATTAAGATAAAACATGCAACATGAGACTAGAAGCACTACTAATGGAGAAAGTTCCATAGCAGCCATGAAGAAACTGGAGAAAAGTCACATTAGAGAATTAGCAGCACAACCAAACTTTAGAAGAAAAAGCAAACTCACACAAGAGGAGTAGATGCCAGAAAATAAACAAATTTAGGGCTGAAATCAATAATGAAAATGAAGAATGCAACACAAAAAAGATCAATGTAACAAAGAGTTGGTTTTCAGAAAATCAACAAGATGAAACCTTTGTCTAACTAGCAAAAGACGGTGAGAGAACATGCAAATTAACAAAATCAGAAATGAAGCTTGGAAAAATAACAACAGATCATATGAGGAAATGCAAAAAATCTTCAGGTCATGAAAACATGTACTCCACAAAATATGAAAATTTAGAAAAGGACAATTTTCTGGATAGATACCCTTACTAAAATTAAATCAAGAACAGATAAGCCATTTAAATGTACATGTAACCCTAATAGAAGAATAGATGCATTCGTAATGTCTCCCAAACAAAAAAGGCACAGGTCTAGGTGGTTTCATTTGCAGAATTCTACTAGAGGAAATTCAAAGAAGAGCTAATAACAGTACTCCTCAAATTGTTCCACACAATAGAAGCAGAAGGTTCATTGCCAAAATCTTTTTATGGTGCTACAATTGCCTTGGTACCCAAGCCACACAAAGAAACAACTAAAAGAGATACAGACCAATATCCCTATTGCACATGGATGCAATACTCAATAAAATACAGGCAAATTGAAGCCAAGAATACATCAGATAAATCATACACTATTGTCAAGACCAAATAGGCTTCATATCAGGGATGCAGGGATGGTTCAACATACAAAAATCTATCAATGTACCTACCATATAAACAAACTGAAAAAGAAAACCACACGATCATCTCACTAGATGCTGAAAAAGCCTTTGACAAAATCAAACACACCTTCATGATAAAGGTCCTGGAGAGATCAGGGATAACAGGAACACACCTGAACATAATAAAAGCAATATACAATAAACTAACAGCCAACATCAAACTAAATTGAGAAAAACTCAATGTGATTCTTCTAAAATCAGGAAAAAGACAAGGCTCTCTACTATCTCCATATCTCTTCAATATTGTACTTGAAGTTCTAGTTAGAGCAATAAGACAACAAAAGGAGATCAAGTGGATACAATTTAGAAAGAAGTCAAACTTTGACTTGTAAGAGCAAGGTAAACTGAAGCGAATGGTGTTAACTACATCCTCAGAAAAAGCCACCTTGGGTAATTCCCTGCATGGAAAAAGGCTGATTCAGCTCCAGCCAAGGAACCATAAACAGTTCCGAGGAGCACCCAAACTTTGCCTGTTGTGCCAACTCAGAGAGGACCCCAAGGCTTCAGGGAGCTTAATGACATGAAATGCAACTACAAGGAGGTCTGCTTATTTCTGGAAAACCAGCTAGCTATGGCTCAACTCCATCAGGAGAGGTGAAGCCCCAAGCTGCAAAAGCAAGGCACTTTTAAGGAAAAAATGAGGGAGGGGAGTCCCGAGTCCTAGTCCTCAGGGTTCCCATGGTTACAGAGATTACTTAGCATACCAAAGGTTATCAAAAGAGAAGGTGTTGAGAAGGGGGAAAAAGCCCTGAGGCTGCAAGTCTTAGCAGGGTACCTATAATTACAGATTTTTGGTTTTTAGCATAGTAAGTGTTTATACATAGTTATAGCATACCAGCTTTTCATACAACTTATCATAAGGACCTTGAGAAGGCAATAACTGCCTTTGGTTAGGTAGAATTAATTGGCACATCTGTGCTCTGGGATTCCATGGCCAGAGCACATCCTAAGATTGTGGCCTAAGGGAGTAGCTGCTAATGCTGTGGCAGCTGCTAGTGGGTCTGGGCTCCTGGATCACATAACCTCACATAACCCTCCTCACTTAGTTGGGGAATTTTTCCCCTCAATATATGTTTTTATTTAAATTATAAGCATGAATGCTTCACATGTCAATCCCAGCTCCCTCTCCCACCCCTCCTTCCTTGTCCCTCTACCAACACCCCTCCAGCCCCCCACTCAATCCCCATATCATTCCCCAGTGAGGGTGAGGCCCTCCTTCAGGGAATCTCCTGAGTCTATCATTTCATTCAGGGCAGGACCTGGGCCCTTCCCCATGTGTCCAGGCTGAAAGAGCATCCCTCTATTTGGAAATGGGCTCCCAAAGTTCATTCATACGCCATGGTAAACACTGATCTACTACACGAGGAACAAGATATCTCTGAGACCTCCTCACTGCTACATTCATGGAGTCTGGATCAGTTCCCTGTTGGCCTCTCAGCCATCAGTCTGTGGTTCAAGAGCTCCCCCTTTCCAGTCAGCTGTCTTTGTGGGTTTTACCAGCATGGTCTTGACCCATTTGCTCATCACTCCTCCATCCCTGTCCCTGGGTTCCAGCAGTTCAGTTCAGTGTTCATCTGTGAGTCTCTGCCTCTATAAATCACTGGATGAAGGTTCTAAGATGGCAAATAAGGTAGTCATCAACCTTATAATCAAGGAGGTACCATTAATGTAATCTCTCCACTATTGCTTAGTTTGCCAGTTGGTGTTATCCTTGTAGATCTCTGGAAATCTCACTAGTGTCATCTCTCTCCTCAAATCTCTGAGAGAAGGAACCAGGAAAAAGAGATGGGTGTAAGAGGAGGGCAGAAGATGGCATGGGGGAGCAGGAAGGTTGAGTTGAGGAAAGAATAGAGGAGAGCAGGATGAGAGATACCATAATAGATTAGTTGTGGACTGTTATTCTCCTTTGTTATTTTTCCATCCATTTTCCTTAGTGGTCCAGAACATATCAGTGCCCACCCTGAATATAGGGATCCCACCTGCGTGGTCAGGCAATGAGTAATTTTGGTAAATAATGTCTCTGGTCCATGACTGCCCTTTTGGGCAACTATGAGTACCAATTTGGATATTCCCATAACCCTCACATCAGTGAATACAAAGGCCACCTACTCTTACCCAATCCTGAAGAGCAAAGGCACATACCACCCTGCTTGCAGTTATTTTCTTTAAAAGCCAGGCTAGGCACTCTTTTCCTGCAGCTGCTGTGCCAGTTTGCTGGACAGGGTCTCTGCAGAGGCTTGTAACTTAACATAAACCTAATGCATTCGCATCAATGAGTAGGCTCCTTGGTGGTCTTCTTTGGGGGTCTCCCTAACTTGACATAACACACTATTTGCAGATAATATAATAGTTTACATGAGTGACCCAAAAATCTCTACCAAGGAATTCCTACAGCTGATAAACACTTCAGCCATGTGGCAGGAAACAAGATTAGCTCAAAAAAATCAGTACCCCTACCATATACATATGATAAACCAGCTGATAAAGAAATTAGAGAAACATCACATTTACAATAGCCACAAACAACATAAAATATATTGGGGTAACACTATTCAAACAAGTGAAAGACCTGTACAGCAAGAACTTTGAGTCTTTAAAGAAAGAAATTAAAGAAAATGCCAGAAAATGGAAAGATCTCCTATGCTCTTGCACAGGTACAATCAATATAGTAAAAATGGTAATCTTGCCAAAAGCAATACAATCCCCCAAAAATACCAGCACAATTCTTCACAGACCTTGAAAGAACAATACTCAACTTTATATGGAAAAACAAAAGATTCAGGATAGCCAAAACAACCTTGTACAATACAGGAACTTCAGGAGGAATCACCATCCCTGACTTCAAGTTCTGTTCTAGTATTATAGTCCTGAAAACAGCTTGGTATTAGCACAACAATAGATAGGTAGATCAATGGAATTGAATTGAAAACCCTGATTTTAACCCACACACCTACAAACACCTGACAAAGAAGCTAAAAATTACACAGCAGAAAACAGAAAGCATCTTTGACAACTTTTGCTTGCACAACTAGATACTGGCATGTAGAAGACTGCAGATATATCCATATCTATCATTATGCAAAACACTTAAATCAAAATGAATCAAAGACCTCAACGTGAATCCAGTCACACTGAAACTCTTAGAAGAGAAAGTGGGAAGTACCCTTGAACAATTGGTACAGGAGATTGCTTCCTGAACATACTATCAGTAGCACAGAAACTGAGATTGGCAATTAATAAATGGGACCTCCTGAATGTAAGATGCTTCTGTAAGGCAAAGGACACAGTAAACAAGACAAAACAGTAGCTCCCAGAATGAGAAAAGACATTCACATACTCCACATCTGACAGAGGGCTGGTTTCCAAAATATACAAAGAACTCAAGCAGCTAGACACCACAACACCAAATAATCCAATTAAAAATTGGAGAACAGAACTTAATATAGAATTCTCAATAGAGGAATCTAAAATGGCTAAAAGATATTAAGAAAGTGCTCAACATCCTTAGCCATCAGGGAAATTATGATCAAAACAACACTGAGACATCATTTTACTCCTATCAGAATGACTAAAATCAAAAACACTAATGGCTGGAGAGAATGTGGAGAAAGAGGAACATTCCTCCACTGCTGGTGGGAGTACCAACTCCTACAGTCACTTTGGAAAACCATATGGCAGTTCCTCAGGAAAATGGGAATCAGTCTATGACAAGATTCAGCAATTCAACTCTTAGGCATATACCCAAAAGATGCACATTCACACAACAAGGACATCTGTCCAACTATGTTCACAGCAGCATTATTTGTAATAGCTAGAACCTGGAAGCAACCTATATGCTCCTCAACTGCAAAATGGATAACAAAAATGTGGGACATTTGCACAATGGAATACTACTCAGCAGAAAAAAACACTGGAATCTTGAATTTCGAAGGAAAATGGATGGAGTCAAAGAAACCATCCTGAGTGAGGTAACTCAATCACAAAAACACAACCATGGTTTGTATTCACTCATATATGGATTTTAGACATAGAGCAAAGGATTACCTGCCTACACTCTACACTACCAGAGAAGCTAGGAAACAATGAGGGCCCTAAGAGAGACATACATGGTACCCCTGAGAAGGGGAAGGGGACATGATCTTCTGAGTAAATTGGGAGCCTGGGGGGATGGGACAGGGAGTTAGCATATAGCACATGTGAAAAATAGGAGGGGAGAGAAGGACATGAGGGACCAGGAAGATTGAGTCAAGAGAACATGGAGGAGAGCAAGGAAAGAGATACCATAATAGTGGGAGCCACTATAGTTTAAGGAGAAATCTGGCACTAGGGAAATGTTCAGATATCTACAAGGATGATCCCAACTAACAATCTAAGACATAGTGGAGAGGCTACCTTAAATGCCCTTCCCCAATAATGAAATTTTGATGACTACCATATATGCCATCCTAGAGTCTTCATCCAGTAGCTGATGGAAGTAGAAGCAGACACCTACAGCTAAACAGAGTTGAACTACTGGAATCTAGTTGCAGAGAGGGAGGAGTGATGAGCAAAGGGGTCAATACCAGGATGGAGAAACCCACAGAAATAGCTGACCTGAACAAGAGTGAGCTCATAGGGCCCAGCCTGATAGCTGGGGAACCAGCATCAGACCAACTCAGATTCCCTTAATGTGGGTGTCAGTTAGGAGGCCTGGGCAATCTATGTGGCCTCTGGTAGTGAATCAGTATGTATCCCAATTATACGAATGGGCTTTGGGAGCCCATTCCACATGGAGGGATACTCTCTCTGCCTAGACATATGGGGGAGGGCCTAGGCCCAGTTGCAAATGATGTGACAGACTTTGAAGATCCCCCATGGAAGGCCTAACTCTCCTCTAGGAGCTGAAAGGGGATAGGATAGGGGGCTGGTGGGGATTAGTGGAGGAGTGGAGGAGAGAGAACTGGGATTGACACGTAAAACAAGATTGTTTCTAATTACATTTAAAAAAGGAAAAAATAAAGATTTCATAACAGAGAAACTGGCCAACTGCTGGCCCCACTGCATTTCTTCCAAGAAGACTAGATACTGAAGAAACTCTACCCACATAAGTGGAAATGCTAGCCACTGAGCAATCCTGCCTTTCACCTTAACTGCTGCAAAGGACTCTTCAGACCATGGACGGGATGGCAGTGGAATCAACTTTCTCCATGTTGCTTGGGCCAATGGTAGGTAAATCTTCCTCCAATTCCTAATCCACAGGTCTCATGTTATCAGCAGAAAGCAGGCGTCCTTAAAGCCTCTGACCTCAACAACTATGGAGGACCTGAAGGTGACTGTTCAGTAAGTCAGTTAGTAAGTCTCTGTTACTCTATAATCATTAATACAGGTAGAATTTTATCTTTCTCAAAAACTCTGATACAGTTTGATGGCTAGTAGGTTTCAGTGTAGCTTCTTACCATTCCTTTGTTTAAAAAATGTTTTTTAAATTTATTTATTATTTTTGGTTTTTCGGGACAGGGTTTCTCTGTATTGTTTTGGAGGCTTTCCTGGAACTCGCCCTATAGACCAGGATGGCCTGGAACTCACAGAGATCCTCCTGCCTCTGCCTCCCGCATGCTGGGATTAAAGGCGTGTGCCACCAACGCCCGGCTTAAAAAATGTTTTAGGATATAGAAAACTAACTTAAGGTGTACAAATGCAAGTTATCAGATTTATTTCTTGTTATGCTACTTTTCATAGTCTTAACATTAATCAATAAAGTTCTGATAAACTATTAATCCAAGTCTGACAGGTCACTAAACAACATACCACTATGATAACTACAAGGTTAAGATTAAGGTGCTTTTCATTGTCTTAAAGATATTAGTCAGTTTTAAAAGTGTCAATGCTTTCAGCCAAATTGTTTCTGACATGAGTATACTGCTAATGAGTCTAAAACTTATGTTTTCACAAACTCAAAGGATTTTTGTAAGTTCCAGGGAGACAAATTGGATCCACCCAAACAGCAGATTCACTCCAAATTTCATTCTATCTTTTCCTGGACCTGGGACTCACTTCCCTCATCTTGGGACCCTCTCAGGAAGCCCTACCTAATCTTACAATCTTTTCCTCATATGCCTTTAAAAAAAAACCCTGACTGCAGCTACTAGGGGTCAAACTCCTCTGCCCCTGCGAGGGTCATGAGCTCAGCCCCAGTGCACTGGTTCCCCGAATAAACCTCATGTGCTTGCAGCAGGAATGGTCTCTCTTGAATTATTTGGGCATCAGCATATCCTGAGACTTGAGTGAGGGTCTCCTCACTCTGGGTGTCTTTCAGTTGGGAGCTCATCTGGGATTTGTGACCACCCAAATTCTTGGGGACCCCTCATTGGAGGTAAGGTTCTGGCTTTGTCTGTGTCTTTGTCTGCTGGCTGTCTGAATCTGGTACTTGCGGTTTGCAGTCATCAGTGCTTGTGAGAGCAACAATCTCCCTATCTGGGATGGAGAGGAGAGTTATCGACAGATGTGTCAGGAGATAACCGACTGTTGCCCTGGGAGACATCCCAGGAGGTCTGATGGAAGTCCAAGGATGCCTGGAGGTTTCCTGTCTGGGTGTTGAGGAGAGACTTTGCAATCCCTTTGATCATGTTTCCTGGTGTTGAAAGTCCCGCAAGAGGTGGGCTCTGGTTTGGGCTTTCTCTGTCTTTTTGAGTGATCTGTTTGTCTTCTTTTGTGTGACTTGGACGATGGGACAGACTGTCAGTACTCCTCTTGGTGAAACTCTTGACCACTGGATGGAAATTACAACTAGGGCATGCAACCTGTCTGGAGAAGTTAAGAAGGTACCTTGGAGAACTTTTCATTCTTCAGAATGGCCAACGTACAACATTGGCTGGCCTCTGGAGGGTACACTTGACCTTACTGTGATTTTTGCAATTAAGAATATGGTTTTTCAAAAGGGACCAGGACCTCACCCTGAGCAAGGACCTTATATTTGTGTCTGGGAAGATCTGGCGCAAGGTCCTCTGTCCTGGTTAAAACCTTGGACCCAGAATAGTAAGCCAGGCTCCCGAGTCCTGGAGCTCCACAATGCTGAGAAAAAAACAAAAGGAGAAATGGCGGAGTCTAAACCGCCAAATAAGACTCAACCCTTGTCTCCTCCTAAGATATATCCCGAAATTGAGGAGCCTCCAGAATGGCCTAGTATTCCACCCCTTTTTCCCCTCCCGATAACCCCTCAGAGTCCTCCACAGGGTGCCATTGGAGGAGCAGCAGAAGGACCGGCCACCGGAATCAGGAGCAGATGTGCCCAGAGTACTGAGGGTCCAGATTCAACTACAGCATTACCTCTGCGTGTATATGCCCCCCACCAGCTAACCCTGACCAGCTGCAATTACTCCAGTATTAGCCCTTCTCTTCGGCCAACCTCTACAATTGGAAATATAACCATGCCCCCCCTTTTTTTTTCAGAAAATCTCTCAACCTTACAGGTCTGATGGAGTCCCTCATATTCTCTCACCAGCCTACTTGGGATGATTGTCAACAGCTTTTGCAGGTTATTTTCACCCCCAAGGAAAGATAGAGAATACTTTTGGAGGTGCAGAAGAATGTGCCTGGAATCAATGGCCAACCAACTCAACTTTAGAATGAAATAGATGCAGGCTTTCCCTGAAATCGTCCTAACTGGGCCTACAACACAGCTGAAGGTAGGGAGCAGCTGACAGTCTAGCACAGGGCTCTGCTGGCAGGTCTCAAGGGAGCCGGCAGGCATTCCACTAATTTGGCCAAGGTAAGGGGAGTTCTACAAGGGGAGAAGGAACCCCATCTGTGTTTTTAGAATGACTCTTAGAGGCTTACAGGCATTATACTCCCTTTGATTCTACTCCCTAGAGTCAGTAAGCAGCAGTTGCTGTGGCTTTTATTGGACAGTCTGCCTCTGATATTAGGAGAAGTTTACAGAGCCTGGAAAGTCTGCAAACATTATCTTTGCAAGACCTAGTTAAGGAAGCATAGAAAGTGTACCATAAGAGAGAGACTGAGGAAGAAAGAAGAGAAAGAGAAACTAAGGAAGATGAGAAGAGACAGGATAGGCAAGAAAGAAACTTAACTAGGATTTTGGCTGCAGGAGTAGGCAACAGGGACGCTCATAGGAAGGAAGAAGAAACTAGGCAGAAAGGGTACCTGGGCAATGAAGGGCCAAGGAGACCTCAGAACCCTGAAGGACCCCCTCGGCAGCCTTTAGTTAAGGGTCAATGTGCTTATTGTAAGGAAAAGGGGCATTGGGCAAGGGACCTCCCCAAGAAGCAACACAAGACACCCAAGGTCCTCACCTTAGAAGAAGATGATTAGGAGAGATGTGCCTTGATGTTGAGGTTGAGATTTGCCAGGGATTTCTGTTTTGCTCAAGAAGTAGATATCATAGAAGGCAGAGAGAAGTGTGGTCAACATTTTTCTGGGTCCTGTAATGGTGTGAAAAGATCCTTCAGTGCAGTGGTGCCTGACTCTATCCAAGATGGGCTAACAAGGAGGGATAGAATGTTTGCTTGAATGGCAGAGAAGGAGGGGGAGGCCACAGTTACATAGGAGGCAGAGGAGAAGCCAGCTAAGCATGCTCCTTGTGGCCAAGACACCCTCCTAGCCAGGACTCAGGTAACTATATCAGATAAAAATGCTAGTTTCTTTTATTTCAACTATAACCACTCTAGAAAGCATTGTTAAGCAATGGGTGGACAGGAGTTGTTCCACTATCAAAGATTTTACAGTATTTCCAAGAGAACTCAGGCAGGATGGGAGTGAGATTACAGGCCTCCAAGATGCATATAGTCATATCTTAAATGGATAACTATACACGCAAGCCAGAGCAGGCATGAGGGGCACCTGCCCTACACACTACTTTATCACAGGATCACCCTGGAACATTGAAGGCTTACAACTTGACAAAAGTCTGGCAGATGTGGTTGGACTTCTACCTGGTATCCATACCCACTGGTAGTCTTGGAGTGTGAGAACAGAGTCAGCCCAGGAACAGCCCCTGCTGTATATGGGAGACATGCTTTCTATACTACCTGTCCTTGCTGGCCCTAGGGCCTGGGCTTTGCTTGGTGACATGAGTGGAGCCAATCCCTTATGTAGGTTACTACTGGATTGGGTTATGACTGTCACCAAAGGCAACATGTTGTACTGGGTCACCAAGTTTGATCCCTTCTCTCAAGTCAAAGTGACCATGTTGAATCCTGAAGACAGTGCCAGGTCCCTGTAGAATTTGGAGGAAACTTAACAGGAGATACTTATTGCTTTTGTTTTCATTGTTGGGACCAATCCTTGGTCCCAAAAAACTGGGCAAGGGCTCTGCCTTAGCAGAGGATCATTTTCTAATCCATACTCTTAAATTCTCCCAAACCTGGAATTTCCTGAGCCACTCATATGATGCCATGGATGGAACATTCCTCATGTGGCATCATGGAATGGATTGCCCTCAACAGAGACACAGTGCAAATGTTTCAGGGCATCTCCCTGGGGCTCTGAGAGTAGTAGACCTGACTGATGAATGCAGGGTCCATGTGGAAGCTTTAATTTTTTTGGCTTACAGTAGTGTGTGTTCTTAAACATAACTTTTTTTTTCTTGAGATACAGTCTAGCTTGGAACTTACACTTTTCCATCATCCTGCCTCATTTCCCAAGACCTAGGTTCACAGACATGAATTATAGTGACCAGCTCCTTTTTTGCAAATGTTAAAAAAAATCAAGAAATGTCCAAATTCTAACATGAAAATGGTCCCAGGAATTTCTCACAGGGGATTCTTGACCTTTGTGAATGTAAGGACCAGTGTTACTTGAGTGGCTACTTTATTCCCAGCCTGAGGCCCAGAGCCACATATCAGCCTATGTGAGATGGAGAGTCCCCATGGTGTGATGTCACTCAAGGGGGGTGGTTACTACACAACAGAGTTGACTCAGGCTCCACTGAAAGGTTGGGGAATCTGATTCAGAGCCTGCTACTATTTCTCTGATGATCCTACCACCCTTAGGGTCTTTTGTAGTTCCAACCACTTGCTCTTAATAGAGCTTCCTTCTTAGGCCATAAATAAATTGCCCTTCAAAGCAGATTGAGAGCCCCAGTCACTTTGAGTCAAGAAGGTTAGGGGCCTAGGGCCAGTCTGTGCTCCACAGAGAGACCTTGTTTTTGGTTTTGGTTGTTTAGAAAAGCAGTTGAATGCTTTCCTGGCCTCTATGGAGGCCAGAAATTGGAATTAGACCCTCCATCACTTCCTACAATATCCCTATCTGGCACAAGTTACAGTCTAAACTCCTTCCCACATTTGTGGGGTATCAGGATCTGAACATCTCTACTTTGACTCCTCTCATGTCCACACTGAATGTCCTGTTAACAAACTAGCTACAGTTGGCTTGTGCCCTCACTTGACCCTTTAACTCTTGCTTCTTGTATGTCTGTCTCCCTCCTGGACAGCCTCCAATACAGAGAAACCATGTCTCAAAAAACCAAAAAATAAAAAATAAAACTATAAAACTAATTAATTAATTAATTATTGGATGACAGAGACCAGAGGGCAGTGGCCATTTATTTGCCTTTAAAGATGTGGGTATTCTGCAATTCTCGAAGTTCTATAAGAGTTCAGTGCTATTGATTTCAATATTGATTCAAAATATTTACTATGTATATACCATTTTTAAATTAATTAAAATTTTTTTGCTATGTGCACAAGTGTATAACCTTGGCTGTCTCTGAAATTCAAGTTTTGTTTGCTCTCAGGGAACATTCACCTAATATAATCAATTTTGTATGGAAAAACAAAAGACCCAGGATAGCCAAAACAACCCTGTTCAATAAGGCAACATCAGGAGGCATCACCATCCCTGACTTCAAACTCTATCATAGAGTTATAGTCCTGAAAACAGCTTGGTATTGGCACAAAAATAGACAGGTAGACCAATGGAATCAAATTGAAAATCCTGATATTAACCCACACATGTATGAACATCA
>NW_024433254.1:0-3175 GCF_017639785.1 Mesocricetus auratus | reverse complement strand
CCTAACCCTATCCCTAAACCTAACCCTAATCCTAAACCTACCTCAATCCCTAACCCTAAACCAAACCCTTAGCCTAACCCTAACAGTAACCTTAACCTAATCATAACTCTAACCCTAACGCTAACAATAATCATAGCACTAATCCTAGCGCTAACCCTTAACCCTAAACCTAACCTCTAACCCTAACCTTAACCCTATCCCTAAACCTAACCCTAATCCTAACCCTAAATCTAACCCTAACCATAGCACTAACCTTAACACTAACACTAAACTCTAAATCTAACCCTACCTGTAATGTTAACTCTAACCCTAATCTAAACCTAAACCCAACCCTAACCCTAACCCTAACGCTAACCCTAACCCTAAACATAAACCTTACCCTAGCCCTAACCCTAACCATAACCCTAACACTACCCTAACCCTATCCTTAAGCCTAACCCTAATCCTAAACCTAACTCAAACCCTATCACTAACCCTAACTATAGCCTAACCTTAACCCTAACGCTAACCCTAACCCTAACTGTAACCTTAACCTACTCATAACCCTAACCCTAACGCTAAAAATAAACCTAACCCCTAGCCCTAACCCCAACCCTAACCCTAACCTCTAACCCTAACCCAAACCCTATCCATAACCCTAACCCTACCCCTAACCCTAACCCTACACAAACACTATCCCCAAACCTAACACTAATCCTAACACTAACCCTAGCCCTAATCCTATCCCTAACCCTAACCCTAACCCTAAAAATAACCATAATCCTAACCCTAACACCTAAACTCTAACCCTAAGCATGACGCTAACCCTAACCATAACCCTAACTCTAACGATAACCCTAAATCCTAACCCTAACCCTAGCCCTAACCCTAAACCTAACCCTAACACTAACACTACCCTTACCCTAGCCATAATCTTTACATAATACTAAACCTAACCATCTATCACTAACCATAATCCTAACAATAACCCTCACCGTTAGGTTTCAAGTAGTTATGGATGGAATTTTGAAAATATTTTTGTACCATGAGTTTTCAATACGTTAGGCATATAGATTCTCACACAGTGTTGTATCGATAGTTTCCAAGACGTTATACGTGTAGATCATCACACAGTGTTGTATCGTTAGTTTTCAAGAAATTACGCATGTAGATTCTCACACAGAGTTGTGTCGTTAGTTTTCAATAAGCTACACGTGTAGAATCTCACACACTGTGGTATCCCTAGTTTTCAAGTAGTTACAGTTATAGATTCTCACGCAGGTTTGTATCGTTAGTTTCTCAAGAAATTATGCATGTAATTTCTCATACTGTGTTATACATATATTTTCCAAGACGTTTCACGGGTGAGGTCTCATACTATGTTGTATCGTTACTTTTCAATAAGGTACACAAGTAGATATCAGACAGTGTCGAATCGTTAGTTTTCAATAAGTTAAACCTGTAGATTCTCACAGAGCTTGTATTGCTAGTTTTCAATAAGGTACACGTGTTGAATCTCACACAGCATTGTATTGTTAGTTTTCAATAAGGTACACATGTAGAAACACACACAGCGTTACATCGTTAATTTTCAAGAAGTTACGCATATAGTTCCTCACACAGTGTTGTATTGATGAATTTCAAGAAGTATGGTTTATAGATTCTCACACACACTTGTTTAGTTAGTTTCCAAGAAGTTACACATGTAAATTTTCACACAGTGTTGTATCAATAGTTTCCAAGGACTTACACATGTAGTTCCTCACAAAAGGTTATAAGGCTAGTTTTGAAGAAGTTACATGTGTAGATTCTCACACAGTGATACATTGTTAGTTTTCCATAAGTTACACATGTAGATACACATTATTATATCTTCAGTTTTCAATAAGGTACACGTGTAGATTCTCATACAGTGTTGTATCATTACTTTTCAAGAAGTTAGGCATGTACTTTCTCACACAGTGATGTATCGCTAGTTTTCAAGAAGTAACACTTATAGATTCTCACACAGTGTTGTGTCATTAGTTATCCTTAAGTTACACGTATAGATTCTCACAAACTGTTCTATCATTAGTTTTCAAGAAGATAGATGTGTAGTTTCTCACACAGTGTTATATCATTACTTTTCAAGAAGTTACGTTGACAGATTCTCACACAGCGTTGTATCGTTAGTTTTCAATATGTTACAAGTGTAGATTATCACACAGTATTGTATCGTTAGTTTTCAAGAAGCTGCGCATTTAATTTCTCACATAGTGTTGTATGGCTAATTTTCAAGTAGTTACACTTATGGATTCACAAAGTTTTGTATAGTTAGATTTCAAGAAATTATGCATGTATTTTCTCACACAGTATTGTATCGATATTTTCCAAGAAGTTACACGGGTAGATTCTCAAACAGTGTTGTATCCATAGTTTTCAATAAGTTATACCTGTAGGTTCTCACACAACTTTGTATCATTTGTTTTGAATAACGTACATGTGTACAACCTCACACAGAGCTGTAGGATCATTTTTCAAAAGTTGCACGTGTAGAATATCATACATTGTTGTATCTTTAGTTTTCAAAAAGTTACACGTGTAGATCCTCACACAGTGTTGGATCGTTAGTTTTCTATAAGTTACACCTGTAGATTCTCACACAGCATTGCATCGTTAGTTTTCAATAAGGTACACGTGTAGAATCTCACACAGCATTGTATCATTAGTTTTCAAGTATTTATCCATGTAGTTTCTCACACAGTGTTATATCGCTTGTTTTCAAGTAATTATACTTATAGATTCTCACACATTGTTGTTTGTATCGTAAGTTATTTATATGGTATGCATGTAGATTCTCACACAGCATTTTATCGTTATTTTTCGATGAGGTAAACCCGATGAATCTCACACACCGTTGTATCATTACTTTTCTATAAGGTACACGTGTAAACTATCACGCATTAGTTTTCTATAGGTTGAACGTGGAGAATCTCACACAATGTTGTTTCATTAGTTTTCAATAGGTTACACGTGTAGATTCTCACACAGCGGTGTATCTTTTGTTTTCAATAAGGTACACGTGTAGTTACTTACACAGTGTTGTATCTGTAGTTTTGAAGAAGTTACACCTGTAGATTCTCACACCTCATTATGTCGATAGTTTTCAAAATGGTACACGTGTAGAATCTCACACAGCATTGTATTTTCAGTTTTC
>NW_024433253.1:0-2891 GCF_017639785.1 Mesocricetus auratus | reverse complement strand
GTTAAGAGAAGCTTTTTCCTTGCTTGCCGATTTGGTTTATCCCCCGCCAGTCACCTGGGCTCTGCCGCGCCAGCCTGGTTCTAGATCCGCATGAGTCCCAAATACACACACAGGAGGCTATATTCATTATGAAGCTGTTGGCCTTGTTTGTCTCTTACTGGCTAGCTCTGCTTTAAGTAATTACTCCATAATTGTTAATCTAAGTATGTTTCTTACCGGAGAATAGTTCCAGGCTTCCTACCCCAATGGCGCTTACATCTCGAACTCTCGTGTTTCTCCTACCCAGAGTCCTCCTGGACTCCTAGCCCCACCTATCTAGATTCCTATTGGCCAGACAGTGCTTTATTAGCATAAGACTTCCCCAACATCTCCTCTTTTCTGTTTAAACAAAAGAAAGGTCTTAATTTTAACATAGTCAAATTGTATATGACAGAACAGTTATCAAGTAAGAACATAGTTACAATATTTTAGCAAGATTTAAAGAAAATATCATCCATCCCATCCTTGTGAGTCCAAAGTCCTATATGTAGCTTATCTTTTATCATAACTAAGGAAAACTATAATTATAAGTATCTGTCTTCAACTCCATCAAAGACCACAGAAGGATAATATATAAACACTAGGATTGACAGAGACATCTTACTGCCTGGACAGTCACCCGAAGTTCCTCTGTAACGTTGGGGCATCCATCTTCAGCCCATAGGCCACAATGTGTCTGGAACACTTCTCAGCAAAGCAGGAAATTTCAAACTGTCCATCTGCGTTGGCAGTCTGTCAGTCATTTTTCTTTGTCCTGCAGAAAGTCTCATAGACTCTTCATCAAGCAGGAACCCTGTAAGACTGAGTTCAGTAGTCACTTTCCTGTGGGTCCTGCATGTCCAGATGATATAACAACAGTCAAGAAGTACAGGCAATAGCAGTTCTTGCCCAAATGGCTAATCTTGCCATGTTGAAAGAAAACTTTATAACGAGTTTCTTCGATGCCCATCTTCCTCTCAGACGTAATTGGTGCTGCCAGGAGCAGACATTTCTCATTGTCAAGACAAACCCTAAACCATTTTAAATGCCATGTTCTGAAGGTCTTTGAGAGGTTTGAAGACTGTCCATCTCAAATATATTTCTGTATATCTAGAAACCTAACTTATGTAACTAGAAATTCTATTATAAGTAACTATCTATAGTCTGTATTCAATTATGCATTACGTTGTAAAAGATCAGTATAAGCACAATACTTAATCAAGAGGAGAAATATAAGCATCATAAAATTGACCTTGATTTTGTCTCAATAAATGAAAAACAATACCCATACCATAATTCCCCTTTTTACCATTAAAAAAGATTGGCTGTGATCACTAGCCAATTATAAACAATCCCATTTAAATGAAAACAAAGATTTATAAACAAGATGGGAATTGGGACGTCGCTCATTCCAAACTGCTTCCTGCTGGAAGGGGGCGCTGTTTATACCATGGGGATCATGACAAAACTCAGAAACCTGTATAAGTCCATATTTTCGGGGTCTGTAAAGCTCCATCATCTTAACTGTCTCAGTCGTTGAAACACCTGGTCCACTGCTTCCGGGGGTCTTGGTTCGTGAAACCACAGAAGCCTGAAAGGAATTCTCAGCTTTTCATTTTCTGTAGAAACATAAGCAAAAACTCCTTTTCCGAGTAACATATCCTTATACTTAAATTTTGAAGTCAAGTCATTTTCAAAAGATAGAAGTTGGATTAATTCAGCAGCATTTATAATCAAGTGTACTTTAGCATTTGTTCCTTCCTTAGCAATCAAAAAACTGAAAAACATAATAGCGTACAGTATCCAGACTCTCTGTATTTTCCATCTTTACGTGGCTTATTTATTTATTTATTTATTATTACTTTATTTATTTCACTTTTATTTATTTTTCTTTGAGACAGGATTTCTCTTTGGAAATCTGCCTGCCTCTGCCTCTGCCTCTGGAGTAAATCCTACCAGCGTGTGCCACCACAACGCCGGCTTTTGTATTTATTTACCACTTTGCCGTTTCATTTTCTCTCTCAATCTCACGTATATTTTTAAACACACTGTAAACCTTTAGAGGTTTTGTTCATCCAAGTCTGACTTTACTGTAAATCTTTACGTTTTCCTGGCCACGTGTCTTATCTGTAAAACCGTGGCTGTTTTAAACTGCCGTTTTTTTTTTCAAGATGGCGGGCATAAGCTTGATTCCAGCTTACTGCCTCAGTCCATGCTGACATCCAGCAAAAGCTGCCACTTCCAGCTGTACGTACACACTTTTCAATCGTTAGCAGAATCTCTTAAAACAATCTTGCTGTTTTTTTTTTTTTTTTATGCCGAGTCAGGAAGACTCCCGTAAGCAAGCCAAGTGAATCTCGGCTTGTCGTTAGCAAAACAGAGCACACCTGAGAAAAATGCTGCTACCAAAAATCTGTGCTTCTCTCCGTTCTTCTGTTTCTAAAATTCCTTTAAAGCTTTTGTCATTCTGCGTGGAAATTCAATCCCACTCCTGATCACCATTATGTTAAGAGAAGCTTTTTCCTTGCTTGCCGATTTGGTTTATCCCCCGCCAGTCACCTGGGCTCTGCCGCGCCAGCCTGGTTCTAGATCCGCATGAGTCCCAAATACACACACAGGAGGCTATATTCATTATGAAGCTGTTGGCCTTGTTTGTCTCTTACTGGCTAGCTCTGCTTTAAGTAATTACCCCACAATTGTTAATCTAAGTATGTTTCTTACCGGAGAATAGTTCCAGGCTTCCTACCCCAATGGCGCTTACATCTCGAACTCTCGTGTTTCTCCTACCCAGAGTCCTCCTGGACTCCTAGCCCCACCTATCTAGATTCCTATTGGCCAGACAGTGCTTTATTAGCATAAGACTTCCCCAACAG
>NW_024433252.1:0-3990 GCF_017639785.1 Mesocricetus auratus | reverse complement strand
AGGCCTTATATGTGATTCAACATTGCCTTGAGGCCTGGAGTGCTTAGGGAAAACCCAGAATTTTAAAAACAGACAATGGACCAGCATATACCTCTCAAAAATTCCGACAGTTTTGTCGGCAAATGGATGTTACCCATCTAACTGGCCTACCTTATAACACTCAAGGACAGGGCATTGTGAAACGTGCCCATCGTACACTCAAATCATATCTGATTAAACAAAAGGGGGGTATTGAGGATGTTCTACCCTCGGTACCAAGAGTTGCTGTGTCCATGGCACTTTTTACCCTTAATTTCTTGAACTCTGATGCCCAAGGCCACACAGCGGCCGATCGCCACAGTTTAGAGCCTGATAGGCCAAAAGAAATGGTAAAATGGAAAGATGTCTTGACTGATCTCTGGAAAGGCCCGGATCCTATTCTTATAAGATCCAGGGGAGCTGTGTATGTTTTTCCACAGGAGGAAGAAAACCCCCTGTGGATCCCTGAAAGACTCACTCGAAGATCTCCTTCACAACTCCAGAATAAGAAGGATGGAGGCCAAGTGGGTGATGAAGACTCTCCTACTCGGGATGATGGTTCCTAGTATGATGGGAGAGTTACGGTGGGCCATCATGTCTACCTTCCCCCTACCGAGGCCAGTGATGCATAATGCCCAATTGTTCCCTAGATTTTTCACAACTAATAGAGAGTTGGGGCTTGCCTTTTTGCCTTTAGATCCTCAGATACAGAGTTTTCAGGATGAGAGAATCTTGTCATTGGTAGGAAGCTTGCGCTTTACTGTGATTTCTTCATTAAAGGATAATTTTATTCATACGGATCCAGAAAGATCTAAAGCTAATCCTTTTGAATTAATGGAAGCTGTACTGATCTTTCTCCTATGGCAATGATTGCTGGATGATATAGTGAGAAGGGACAGAGTACTTTTGATTGGAAAGGGGCATTAGGCAACAGTCTGAGTGAGGGACAGAGCTCTGGATCATCTGATTGGTCTTCCTCAAATGTTAAGTATACCCCTTTTAAGAGAACTACTTATTCAGCTGCTCCAATTTGTGTTTGGCTGCCCTTTATTTGAGTTGTGAGTAATGATACCTTAGGTAAGAATCAGAAAGAAATAAATTGTTCTGCTTAGAAATGTTTTTATGCATTATGCTGGGATGTTATTAAGCACCTTTTTGCTTTGGTAATGCGCATGCCTCGATTTGTTCCAGTTCCTGATGAGGTGCCAAGTAGTTTGAGTTTGTTTAGGGAAAAGCGAGATTTTTGGGATCTCTGCTATTATTGTGGGCCTGATAGCCGCCGACGCGGTTACTGCTTCGGTTACCGCCTCGGCCCTTGCACTTTCCTCCACTGTGCAGACAACTCAAATCATTAATGAACTATCGGCCACTGTGACGATGGCCCTAGATAAACAGGCCACTGCCAATTCTCAGATACAAGGAGGCCTGATGTTGGTAAACCAACAGATTAATTTGGTTCAGGAACAATTGGATATATTGTGGTAGATGGCCCAATTGGGATGTGAACAAAAGTTGCCTGGCCTTTGTGTCACTTCAGTACAATATGAGAATTTTACAAGAGCAGCTAACCTGTCAAAAGCTCTGTCTCAACATTTATTACAGAATTGGACTTTTGAGTTTGAGCAGACACTCTGTGAGTTGAGAGTGGCGATCCTGCAAGTGAACTCGACGCGTCTGGATCTTTCTCTGATGGAAGGCCTCTCCTCCTGGATTTCATCTGCATTTTCTTATTTTAAGGAGTGGGTGGGGGTGGGATCATTTAGCCTAGTTCTCTGCTGTGGAATAGTGTTGATGCTTTGGATGGTGTGTAAGCTCAGAGCCCAAACAAAAAGAGACAAAGTGGTGGTGGCACAAGCACTTGCTGCCTTAGAACACGGAGCCTCCCCTGACATTTGGTTAACCATGTTAAAGCAATAGGTCGCTGGCCTCACGGCTCTTGCACCCCACGAGGCTAGTCTCATTGCACGGCATAGAGTGGGTAGGCTTCAGCAGCCCAAGGAGTTGCAAGGCTAAGCACTGCACAGGAGAGGTCTGCGGTATAACGACTTTCACCTGGGAGATAAGTCATCTTGCATGAAGGTTCTATGTCATGATCTCCTTCCCCCAGAAAAACGACATCGGGGCTGGTCAGGGCTCCCTCTGGGGATAAGACCCTGGAGAGGAGCTTTGTACATGTTCCCAATTTGCACATGGGGATTTGACCTCTATCTCCACTCCAAAGTTGTGGGTGTCCTATTGCTTCAAAAATAAATGAATAGGGGGAGATGTGAGGAGCCGCCCTCGCTATCGCTATCGCCATTAGAAGATGGCGCTGACATCCGCTGTCAGTTGGAGTTCACCGTTTAAGCTGTGCGTCTCCCGTGGCGTCATCTGGGGTGATGAGCAAACCACCAATCCTGGCTCTACATGTCTCACTCGGAGCTCCTAGGCTTATATAAGGGGCTGGGTTTCTTAGCTTGGGGTCTCCCTCTCAGAAGCTGATCATCTATCTCTCAAGATGCATTAAAGCTTTACTGCAGAAGGATCCGAGTGTCCTGCGTCGTTCTTGCTGGCGAGACGGTAGCGCGGGACAACAGAGTAAGTTCTTTTCTGGTGACCTGCCTTTAGCATCGTTTGAAGGTATTTCTTGAGCTAGGCTGGCATTTAAATGAAAGGTGTTTTGCTTTCCTTTGGTAATTGACCATCTTATTCTATGGCAATGTAAAACAGAAGTGGTTCAGGAATCTACATTAGATTTCATCAACTCCAAATTTGCTTAAGCTCCATTCCTGTATTGTTAGCAGAAATCAGAGAACCCAATATCACAAGTCACATTTATCATTATCTCTGTTCTTTAAAACCACTCATAGCTCATTTAATGAGCATATGAAAATTGCTAGATTTTCTACTCTCTCTAGTGCAGTTCACAGAATGCAGTCCTTCCTTATAAAAATACTTTTCCTTTTATTAAGCTTGTTTTATTTTCTCATTTTGCTTATGTCAAAACATCCCAAAAAACTCTGATGTTCTGTTCATTCTGTTAAAGTTATGCCACTATGATGACCTAAATCTTAAATGGAGAAAATAATAACAGACATACAAAAAATGATTGGTGAAATCACAGCAGACCTAACCACACACTAAGAGCTAAAGGAGATTAAGGAATATTTTGAGTTGGAGAAATCGTCTTCCTCTGGGAAGAAATATTTGGCTATACAATATTTTTACTTTGTTGAGAAAATATCCCTCCTCTTTCACTATAGAACAATTTACTTTCCATTCTTTGCACATTCATGGACTTTAGTCAGATATGTACTTTATAAACAAAAGAACACATATCCCTAACTAGAAATTCCTGTTCCTCTGTAACTTTTTCATATCTTTCTGAATTCTCTTTTTCATTATTTTCTCCATGCCTTCCTACCCACTTCCTTTCATTTACATTTTCATTAATCCTTTTTAATACTCTCCTTTCCTGCCATTTTTGTCCTTATTGTCATTATTCTTCCTTTGTTCTTTTTTCCCCTTTTTCCATTTTGAATGTTAATTCTTTCATTTTATTTTCATTTTTCTATTCTGTCATTGATTGGAGCTGCAGATTAAAGTCATGAACCAAAAAGATCTCAGATAATATTTGTGTAAGTAATCAGACATCTATCAATAATGCAAGGTGTTGGGGGCACTGCATTTTGGTATGCAGTGAGACATATTGTTTATATAGTAGATGAGCAGATTTCCAGGAATGGACTGGGTCCTTCTTCAAACCAATGAAACAATGAAATCTCAGAAGGTCTTGTTCTAGTTATCCATTTTTAGGTCAAGCAAGCTTATGAAGTGAAGGACATGAAGGCAGTGAAGATGTAATTAAGAGTGAGAAAGAGATCTTCCTACCATATTAAGCAGCACAATTTATCAGCTTCAGATATGGTGTTCTGGCATTTTAATTAGAGTTTGGAGACAGTAGTTATAGTATTTGAATTGGTGAAATGAGTG
>NW_024433251.1:0-43912 GCF_017639785.1 Mesocricetus auratus | reverse complement strand
TTACTTTTTATAAGATTTATTTTTATTTTTTAATCTTTTGGTTTTTTATCATTTTTATTTTAATTTTAAATAGCTTGTTTTACATGTCAATCTCAGTTCCCTCTCCCACCCCTCCTCCCGCACTCCACTGCCCCCCCACCCTCCAAACCTATTGCGAAATCCTTCCACATAGGGGATATCTAGAGTCTGTCAGTTTACTCTGGGTAGGGTCCAGGCACTCCCCTAAGAGTCCAGGCTGAGAGAGCATTCCTCTTTACGCTATAGGCACATGAAGACTGTTTGCATACCATAAATAGACAGTGATCCACAGCTCAGGGCCTCATAGGTTGCCCAGGCCTTCTCGCTGACACTCATATTTGGGGGGTCTAGATCAGTCCCATGCTGGCCTGCTCACTGTCGGTCTGGGGTCCAAGAGCATTCCCCTGTATAGATCAGCTGTCTCTGCTGGTTTCGCCAGCCCATTCTTTGTCAATTTGCTCATCACTCCTCTCTCTCTGTCACTGGGTTCCTTGGGTTCAGTTCAGTGATTAATTGTGTGTTTGCCTCTGCTTCCATCAGTCACAGGATGAAGGCTCCCGGATGGTTATAGACATCAAGTTCATTATCAGGAATGGGCATTCGAGGTGGTCTCTCCACTATTACTTAGCTTGCCAATTGGAGTTATCCCTTTAGATCACTCGAGGTCTCTCTGGTGCCTGATCTGTATTTGATCCTATGATTACCTCTTACCCCTATTCTACCCCCAACCCCTCAACTTCCTGTTCCCCCATGACCAACTCTCTTCCTCTTCACCCCCTCTCTTCTTCCCAGGACCCACTACCCCCACCCCTCGCCGTGTTCCCCATCCATTCAGGGGATCTTGTCTCAATCCTCTTCTCTTGGGTACTATGCATATATGCATATTTTAGGTACTTTCCTGTTTCCCAGACTCTCTATCAGTGGAAGTGCAGACTGGCACTATCCTGATACATGTCTAAAATCCATATATGAGTGAGTACATACCATCTTTGTCTTTTTGAGACTGGGTTACCTCACTCAGGATGGTTTCTTCCAGTGCTATCCATTTCCCTGCAAACTTCAAGATTCCATTGTTTTTTTCTGCTGAGTAATTCTCCATTGAGTAAATGTACAACATTTTCTCTATCCACTCTTCAGTTGAGGGTTATCTAGGTTGCTTCCAGGTTCTGGCTATTACAAATAATGCTGCTATGAACATAGTGGAGCAGATGCCCTGGTTGTATGAACTTGCCTCATTTGGGTATATGCCTAAGAGTGGAATTGCTGGGTCTGGTGGTAGATTAATTCCCATTTTCCTGAGAAATCTCCATACGGATTTCCAAAGAGGCTGTATGAGTTGGCACTCCCACCAGCAGTGGAGGAGTGTCCCTCTCTCTCCACATCCTCTCCAGCATAAATTGTCTTCGGTGTTTTTGATTTTAGCCATTCTGACAGGAGTAAGATGGTATCTCAGAGTTGTTTTGATTTGCATTTCCCTGATGGCTAAGGATACTGAGCACTTTCTTAAGTGTCTCTTGGCCATTTTAGCCTCCTCTACTGAGAATTCTCTATTTAGCTCTGTACCCCACCTTTTAATTGGATCCTTTGATGGTTTGGAGACTTGTTTCTTGAGTTGTTTTAAATTTTGGAGATTAGCCCTCTGTCAGATGTAGGGTTAGTGAATATCTTTTAACATTCTGTGGCATGCCTTTTTGTCTTTTTGACTGTGTCCTTTGCCTTACAGAAGCTTTTTAGTTTCAGAAGGTCCCATTTGTTAGTTGTCGATCTCAGTGGCTGTGCCACTGGTGTTATGTTTAGGAAGTGGTCTCCTGTACCAACTCATTGAAGAGTATCTCCCATTTTCTCTACTAAAAGTTTCAGTGTGGCTGGATTTATGTTGAGATCTTTGATCCATTTGGACTTAAGTTTTGTACAAGGCGATAAACATGGATTTATCTGCAGTCTTCTGCATACCAGTACCCAGTTATGCAAGCACCATTTGTTGAAGATGCTTTCTTTTTCCATTGTACAGTTTTAGATTCTTTGTCAAAAATCAACTGTTCATAGGTGTGTGGGTTAAAATTAGAGCTTTCGATTCGGTTCCATTGGTCTACCTGCCTATTTTTCTGCCAATACCAAGCTGTTTTCAGGACTATAGCTCTATAATAGAGCTTGAAGTCAGGTATGGTGATGCCTCCTGAAGTTCCTTTATTATATAGGGATGTTTTAGCTGTCTTGGGACTTTTGTTTTTCCATATAAAGTTGATTAATGTTCTTTCCAGGTCTTTGAAGAATTGTGATGGAATTTTGATAGGGATTGCATTGAATCTGTAGACTGCTTTTGGCAAGATTGCCATTTTTATTATGTTGATCCTACCAATACAAGAGCATGGGAGATCTTTTCATTTTCTGGTATCTTCTTTGATTTCTTTCTTTAAAGACAAATTGTTCTTGATATACAGGTTTTAATTTTCTTGGTTAGCATTATCTCCAGATTTTTGATGCTGTTTTAGGCTAATGTAAAGGGTGATGTTTCTCTGATTTCTTTCTCAGTCACTTCATCATCTGTATATAATAGAGCCACTATTTTTTTCAGTTTACCTTGTATCCTGCCACATTGCTGAAGGCGTTTATCAGCTCTAGCAATAACCTTGCAGAGTTTTTTGGGTCACTTATGTAAACTATCATATCATCTGCAAATAGTGAAAATTTGACTTCTTCTTTACCTATTTGTGTCCCCTTTATCTCCATTTGTTGTCTTATTGCTGTAGCTAGAACTTCAAGTACAATATTGAAGAGATATGGAGAGAGTGAACAGCCTTGTCTTGTTCCTGATTTTAGAGGAATTGCTTTGAGTTTCTCTCCATTTAGTTTGATGTTAGCTGTTGTTTTACTGTATATTGCTTTTATTATATTCAGGTACATTCCTGTTATCCTTGATCTCTCTAGGACCTTTATCATGAAGGGGTTCTGGATGTTGTCAAAGGCTTTATCAGCATCTAGTGAGATGATCATGTGGTTTTTCTTTCGCAGATTGTTAATATGGTGGATTATATTGATAGATTTTCTAATGTTGAACCATCCCTGCATTCCTGGTTTGCGAGTATTTTATTGAATTTTTGCATCAATATTCATGAGGGAAATTGGTCTATAGTTTTCTTTCTTAGTTGTGTCTTTGTGTGGCTTGGGAATCAAGGTAATTGTAGCCTCGTAGAAAGAGTTTGGCAGTGAGCCTCCTGTTTCTATTTTGTGGAATACTTTGAGGAGTATTGGAATTGGCTCTTCTTTGAATTTCTGGTAGAATTCTGCACTGAAGCCATCTGGGCCTGGGCTTTTTTTGTTTGGGAGACTTTTGATGACTGCTGCTATTGCATTAGGGGTTATAGGTCTGTTTAGATTGTTTATCTGTTCTTGATTTAGGCTTGGCAAGTGATATCTATCCAGGAAATTGTCCATTTCCTTTAAATTCTCAAATTTTGTGGAGTACAGATTTTCAAAGTATGCCCTGATGATTCTCTGGATTTCCTCAGAGTCTGTTGTTATGTCCCCTTTTTCATCCCTGATTTTGTTAATTAGCATCCTCTCCTTCTGTCTTTGGTAAGTTTGGCCAGAGGTTGATCTATTTTGTTGATTTTCTCAAAGAACCAACTCTTTGTTTCATTGATCCTTCTCAGTGTTTTTTTGATTTGTACTTGATTGATTTCAGCCCTCAATTTGATTATTTCTTGGCGTCTGCTCCTCCTGGGGGAGTTTGCTTCTTTATTTTTTAGAACATTGAGCTGTGCTATTAATTCTCTAGTATGACTGTTCTCCAGTTTTTTCATGTGGGCACTTAGTGCTATAAACTTTCCTCTCAGCACTGCTTTCAAAGTGTCCCACAAGTTTGCGTATGTTGTGTCTTCATTCTCATTGAAATCGAGGAAGTCTTTAATTTCTTTTTTTATTTGTTCCTTTACCCAGGGTTGGTGCAATTGTGCATTGTTCAATCTCTATGAGTTTGTAGGGTTTCTGCGATTTGTGTTATTGTTGAATTCTAATGTTAATGCATGGTGTTCTGATAAGATGCAGGGGGTTATTCCATTTTTTTGTATCTGTGGAGATTTGCTATTTTTCCTATTATGTGGTCAATTTTAGGGAAGGTTCCATGTGGTGCCGAGAAGAAGGTATATCCCTTTTTATTTGGGTGGAATGTTCTATAGATGTTTGTTAAACCCAGTTGGGTCATAACTTCTATTAGTTCTTTTGTTTTTTTGTTAATTTTCTATCTGGTGGTCCTGTCTAGCAGTGAGAGCGGAGTGTTGAAGTCTCCTACTATTAGTGTGTGAAATTTTATGTGCATTTTGAGCTTTAGTAATGTTTCTTTCACGAATGTAAGTCCCTTTGTATTTGGGGCATAGATGTTTAAAATTGAGACTTCGTCTTGATGTACTTTTCCTTTGATGAATATGAAGTGTCCTTCTTCATCTCTTTTGATTGATTTTAATTTGAAGTCTAATTTGTTAGATATTAGGATTGCTACACCCTCTTTTTTCTTGGGACCGGTTGATTGGAAGATCTTTTTCCAACCCTATACTCTGAGATAATGTCTGTCCTTGATGTTGAGATGTGTTTCTTGTATGCAGCAGAAGGAAGGGTTCGGTCTTAGTATCCATTCTGCTAGTCTGTGTCTTTTTATAGGCAAATTGCGGCCGTTGACATTGAGGGATATTAGTGACCATTGATTGGTGATCCTTGTTTGTACTTCGTTTATTTTTAGGGAAGTTATTTTGTGTAGATTCTCCTCCCTTTTTCTTTTGGTGTTTTGTAAAGTGTGATTATATATTGCCAGTGTCTTTGTCAATGTAGTTATCTTCCTTGGCTCTTGGTTTTCCTTCTAGCATTTTCTGTAGAGCTGGCTGGATTCATGGATATGTATTGTTTAAATCTGGCTTTGTCATGGAATATTTTGTTTTCTCCATCTATGGTAATTGAGAGCTTTGCTGTATATAGTAGTCTGGGCTGGCATCCTTGTTCCCTTAGCGATTGTAGGACATCTGTCCAGGATCTTCTGGCTTTCATCGTTTCCATTGAGAAGTCAAGTGTAATTCAGATAGGTCTGCCATTGTATGTTACTTGGCCTTTTTCTTTAGCTGCTCTTAATATTTTCTCTTTACTCTTTAGGTTTGATGTTTTGATTATTATATGGCGAGGTGACTTCTTTTTCTGGTTGAGCCTATTTGGTGTTCTGTAAGATACTTGTACTTTCTTTAGGTTAGGGAAGTTTTCTTCTATGATTTTGTTGAATATGTTTTCTGTACTTTTAAGTTGAATTTCTTCACCTTCTTCTATACCTATTATTCTCAGGTTTGGCTTCTTCACAGTGTCCCATATTTCCTGGATATTTTGTGTTAAGCATTTGTTGGTTTTGAGGTTTTCTTTGGTTGACGTCTCTATATCCTCTAATGAGTCTTCAACACCTGAAATTCTATCTTCTATCTCTTGTATTCTATTGGTGATACTTGCATCTGTAGTTCCTGATCGTTTACTCAGCTTTTCTATTTCCAGCATCCCTTCATTCTCTGTTTTCTTTATCGTTTCTATTTCAGCTTTCAATCCTTCAACTGGTTGAGTTGTTTCCTTAATTTTTTTGGTTGTTATTTCTTGGTGCTCTTTAGCATCTTCTGGATGCCAGGAGCGGCCCGGAAGATCAAGGGGATGGGTGATGGGTGGGCGGTCCCTGCCAGAGACCCAATCTCACCTGAAGCTGTACTTGCTGGGGTTTGGGTCTTGGAGGGGCTGATGTCTCTCCTGTGTGGGAGGGTCTTCTCAATGCCAGAAGCGGCCAGGAAGATCAAGGGGGATGGGTGATGGGCAGGCGGTCCCCGCCAGATACCCAATCTCACCTGCAGCTGGACTCACTCATAATTCAAAATATTTATAACACATTGTATTCAAGATAGAAGAGCATCCCTAACTTACAACTAAGTCTTTCATGTACTGATGCTAATAATTTTCTCCAATTACTAGGTGGAAAGAGAGGGTTCTGCCTGATGCAAGAAAATCCAGGATTGTCTCTCAAATACAGGAACCTTTCTGATCTCTAACTAACACCAGAGCAAGACCAGAAATGAGAATGCTCAAGCCCAAGACATCCCATATATCCACAGAATGCTCTATCAAACTTCCCACTTATTCATTTTCATTTATATAGTTTTTGCTAGGGTCTTATGTAGCAAAGATATGCCTTATCCTCATGATTATTCTGTCACTAATTCCCTGTTACTAGAATGAGAGATATGTCACCACACCCCATGTCTGGAATCTCATCATTACTATTTGGTTCATTTAGTAATATCAATTTCCTCTTCAATAAGGTGACTAATAAATGAAAAATAACCTCATGTCTGTTCTCTTGTCTAGATTGTCATTACTTTCTTAGTCATCTTGCTAGTCTATCACTACAAGCACTAAATTTAAATGTTATATAATTATGTATAGCCTCTCTATGTACGTCTGCCTTTCATTTGATATTTTTGTTGTCCAAATGATTGACTGTCTCACTCCAGTAAGGCCAAGAATTCAGGTTTGGAAACTTTTAGTGGCATCTATGAAAACCCCAGGTTTCTGTATGCCTCTCCATAAGATTTTACAGGGTTCATGTTCTATTCTTTCTTCTCCAAATACTAATATTGAACTTAGGACAATGTACATGGTTGGCAAGTTCACTATTTCTCAGGTACATTCTTAGATTGTATCAGAATTCCATTCATCTGCAACAACAACTGCAAAGCAAGTGTCAAGAATAAATTCACCTGTCAATTTGTACCCCAAAAGACTTTTCCTTGAGAACTGGTGATAGAATGTTTTCAATATCAGGAATTTTTATATGAAACACAACAAGAAGTGCCTTAGCCCACATTCAGACTTTGGACAGTTTAGTCTGAGAAATGTTGACGTTAAAAAATAGTTGGTTTACACTCCCAAAGTTTTATACTGTCAACTTACTTATCACACATAATTTATTACTATATCTTGAAGGGTTATCTCATATATGATCAAGGATCGACTCAACATGTCTTCCTCCTGAGTCCCTCTTCCTTTCTCAATTTCAGAGATGAGAGGTTGCATTTCCCTGACTACATACTACTCCACAAGCTTCTATGACATATTTGCCACTGCCACATTTCTCCTCTTCTTCTTTTCTTCCTCATCTTCTTCTTCTTCTTCTTCTTCTTCTTCTTCCTCTTCCACTTCTTATGTTTTTATGATTATTAATAACACATTGGTATACTGAAAACGATTTTCTGAGTAATCCTGGACTTCTTGGAACTCATTTATGCACAGGATATGTCACAATCTCATAAAAATCTGCCTGTCTCTTTCTGCCTCCAAATCACGAATTTTACGGAATGAGCCAACATACACAGTTATATTAAATAATCTACATTTATTTTCTGTGTATGTCTTTTGAAAGAATGTACATATGTGTAGCCAGTGAATTCCTGGAGACTAAGAATTGAAGAAGAAAGCATTAGATACCCTTGAAATGGAGTTATGGTCAATTGTTAGCCGTGTGTTTGTTGGGAACCAAACTTGGTCCTGTAGCAAGAGCAGTCTGTGCTATAAATCATTTGAACAATCTCTTACAAACAATATTATTATTTTAGACAGGATTCCTATTATTTGATGAATACTCATAATTTTCATTCCAAATATCAAACTGCAAGTAAAGAGATTGTTAAACTGAGGCAATACACTTCCTGGTATTTTTTCATTTCTCAAAATGCCAGGTTTAATTTAAATTTCAATTAAGACTATTTCTGCCCAGACAGTGATGGTACATGTTTTCAATCCCAGAACTCAGGAGACAGAGGCATCACATGTCTGTGGGTTTGTGGCAATCCTGAGTTCCGGGTCAGTCAATACTCTCACTTACAAACTCTCACAATGTAAAACTAGACAACTTTGCATGGTCAGGTTGGTTTTACAGTCATTTAATCCCAAAACTTGGCAGGCTGAGAGAAGCAGAACTCTGAGTTAGAGAGTTGACCATTGAACAAATAGTGATTCATAAACCAACATTGGATCACCCATGCTGACCAAGCAACCAAGAATCTTCTGATATCACTCCCACCACTATTCATCATAGAGGTGACCTTGTGCCCCTGTCTCTGGATACACTTTTTGTCCATCTGGGCACTCCTTGCCTGTGGACTGCAGGCAGGTCTACTCGACCACAATGGACCAAGCAAGTGCCAGGAGCCTGACAGAGGTTTGCTGGTCCTGCTCTCACCCACCAGGAGTGAGAGTGCCTCAGACACCCACTGTGAGACCCTTCAAAATATTGGACCTGCTTTCAAACACTGGAAAGTAACTTTGATTTGTTCCCACCAGGAGAAGAAAAGACATCATCTGCACCAACTCGAAGAAGGAATGGGAAGATGACAGTATAAGAACACATTCACAACAGAAAAACAAATATGTTAGTAAAAATGTCTAGGGACTTTTCACCACTTTCACCATATTCAAGGTTTCTCTGAATAAAATTGTCATGAGTATTGCCCCCTCCTCTGTCTCAATTTCACTGTATTTTGTAAATGTAGTACCATCACAAAAGGAAAAAATATTTACATTTCATTGTGAATACATTAAATTTTTCAAAATTCAAGTGTTTTTCTAATAAACCTGAGTGTATTAATAAACCTGAGTGTATTAATATTGTTAGGTAGTAGGAGAATTAAATAAGACACAAGGGGAAATATCAAAGATTATATCTAAAGAATTTCAACACTGACTCATGGAAAATATAGAACTCTGCTTTGAGGGATAAATTAAATTTCAGAAATTAAGGAGAAATTCATTTATGATAGAATAAGTGTTAAAAGATACATTGGATAATTAAAAATAAAGATCAATAATTCCACCCTCAGGAATAACTGTTTTTCACTTTCCATGAAAACTAATATAAGTATAATGCAAAAAGTGACTTGAATTTTAGGAGAACATAAAAGATGACTTAATGTTAGTCCATGAGTGGGTGGGTTTGTGTAAGTATGTGGGAGATATACTAGTAAGTGACACAATGTGAAATCATAACTGTTGCCTGGTAACCCTGGTGGAATTCTTTTTACTAATATCAAGGGCCAAAGAGTTGTACAGAGTCTGAAATGCCTGTTATCATTTGATATTTAACCCTCCCAAGATAAGTGTCCTATACATTCTTTAATTGCAGAATATGAAGAAAATTATTCTAATACCGTGGCCATAGCCAAATCCCAGTATTTGTTCTGCAGGTATCCATATTTTCCAAGTCAATACCTAATATAACAGAAAATTAGTTCTGTTGAAAAACAGTTAAAAGTCTCTTGTAGATGTATGTCCTCCTTCCAAAGAAGTAAAACTGTGGATTAAGAATATTAAATGACTCAGAGGTGTTTATCAAATGGTGAGTTTCTCATTGTTATCTACCTCCAGCAAGGTTTTTAATCCCTTTCTTAGGGTAGACTGAGGAATAATGGACATGTGTCTATCTAGAATGAGGCAGACAACCATCTTCTTTATATGATGGCCTCTAAAAGCCTAGATATACAATGTCAGTATTACCTTGCAAGACTGAAAATAGTCCAGGATTCCACTGAACTTGCTTTCCAGAAAACAGCATAATGTCCAGCACCACTGTCGATGTGAAGATGTTGCTGTTGCATACTGAGACATCTGTGAATCAGACACTGCCCAGTGTCAATGATGTTTTCTCTGAGACTCGTAATAGATGCTGACTAAGAATGAGTTTGCTTTCTGCTTTCTGTATATATGTTCTCTGAGGTTTCAAGAGATGTCATTGCATTGGTGGATTTCCCCACTTCTTGTAAATAAAAATCATGTAGAAATTCTAATCCCAACACCATTCTGCAGAATCTACCTGGGATTATCATTTCTGCCAAGCATTGTCTAATTTAGTGATTGGCAACCTTGGAGATATATATTAGGAAGGTAATCTGGGAGACTTATTGTAGGAAGATGAATGGGGAATTTGAAGAGCAGAGGTCCCTGTGAATGAATCTAGTATTAAAACTGTCTTTCTAGTTCAAACACTATCTTTAAACATTTTTCTCTTATTGATGCAACCAAACTATTGTTTGCTTTTATGAACAGGACATGAATTCAGGGACAATTCCCTTCACCAGTGAGGGTAAGATTTCAAATTCTCTTAAAATATCAAAGATAAATCCTTATCTATCACCATGCACCAAACTTATTTCCAAAGAGATCAAGGACTTCAAATAAATCCAGACACACTTGACCTGTTAGAAGAGAAAGTGGGACATATCCTTGATAAAAACACAATTAGCACAGACAGGGAAGTATACAACAAATTCGACCTCCTGAAGCAGAGAACATTCTGTCAGGCATAGAACACAGTCAACAAGACAAAAAACAGCATTTCCAAGAATGAGAAAATATATTAACCAACCGCATATCTGAGAGAGGACTGATTACCAAAATACAAAAAGAATTCAAGAATCTATCCAACAAAACACCAAATAATATGATTAATTCTCTTTTGGAGTTGGGACTTTGTGCGTTTTTTTACCAAGGCGATTGTATTTTTGTAAAATGAGTATGGCACTGAACCTTCCATTTCTATGAAATAGAACAATTTAAGGAGTATGGGTATTAATTCTTTCAATTTCTGATAGAATTCTGCACTGATTCCAGTTGGCCTTGTGCTCTTTTTAGTATTGTAGACTTTTGATGATTGCTTCCATTTAATTATCAGTCTATGTAAATTATTTTTCCTTGATTTAATTTTGTTATATGATAACTATCCAGAAAATTGTCCATTTCCTTTATGTTTTTCAAATTTGGGGATTACCGGTTTTCAATATGTGTCCTGACTATTTTCTGAATTTTTTCAGTGTACATTTTTTATGTCTCCCCTTTTATTTCTGATTGGTTAATTTGCTTATGCTCTCTCTACATTTTTGTTAGATTGGATAAAGTTTTGTCTGTCTTATTAATTGTCTTGAAGAACCAACTCTTTATTTCATTGAGTCTTGGTATTGTTTCCTTTGTTTCTATTTTAATGTTTTCACCTTCCAATCTGATTACACCTGGATGAGTTTGTTTCATTTTATTCTAGAGATTTTAAGTATGCTGTTAGGTCACTAGTATGGGACTTTTCTAGTTTGATTATGTAGGCTCTTAGTGCTGTGTGCTTAGTACTGCTTTTAATGTGTCCCATAAATTTGGGTATTGTTGTGCATCCATTTGTTATGAATTATAGGAGCTCTCTATGTCTTTCTTTATTCCTTCCTTGATAGATGGGCAATGCTTTTAATTATTGTTCAACTTCCATGAGATTGCAGGCTTCCTGAAAAGTAGTGTTGTTTTTTTAAATCTAACTCAAAACCACCATAAACCAATAAAATAAAAGTGCTATTCCAATTTTTTCATATGTGATAAGGTTTGCTTTTTTGGCAAGTATGTGGTTAATTTTCTACAAGGTTCCATGTGGTGCTTTTGAGTTTGAATGCAATGTTCTAAAATTATCGGTTAAACCCAAGTGAGCTATCACTTCTGTTAGGTCATTTATTTCCTGTTATGTTTCTGTCTGGTAGTCTGTTCCCATGGTGAATATTGGTTGTTGAAGTCTTCCATAATTAGTGTGTTGTGTTTTATGTGTGATTTAAATTTTAGTAATATTTCTGTTACAAATGTAGGTGCTTTTGTGTTTGCAGCACAGGTTTTTAGAATTCAGACTTCATTTGAATCTTTTTCCCTCTGATTCATATAATATAATGCTCTTGATCATTTTGATTAATCATGTTTAAGTCTAACATTGATAGAGATTATTATAGCTCAACTAATTTATTACTTATTGCTATATGATTGGAAAATTTTCCCAAACCTTTACTATGAGATAATGTCAATCTTTGAATTTAAAGTGTATTTCTTGAATGCAAGAGAAGACTGGAATCTATGTTCATATAATTCTGTAAGTGTATGATCTTGTATAGTTGAATGTGTGATAATAGATGTGCCATAAGCTATGTATGGAACACCAGAAGGCTCATTACTTCATAAAGATTTTCAAGAAACATATTAATTCTAACTGGGGTAATAATAGCTTTCCAAAGATAATAGCAGTATCCTTCTATGTGCATTAGCATTTCTTACATTTTATGTTAAGTAAGAACACAATAATATCCTTCCCACATGTGTCTACAAATTCAAAATATACTTTTTAGTACCCTCATGGATTTTTTCAATTTATTTTTAGTAGTAAACTAATATAAATTTCATCTGGCTAAAATAATGTATTTACATATATTGCATATATACATTAGTTTATATAGAAACATTAGTCCATATATGTTTTATATGTATGTATTTTAGTAACTCAAAATTAAATATAACTTTTGTATTTATATGTACTTCTCATATTTGGACTTATTTGTTTCTTATTTGCTACCTTTTGTCATCTCCCCAATTCCAGTAATTCATGTTCCAATATTCTTTCTTGATTATATCCTGTATAACACGATTTTCATTGTTTCTTATTTTTTCCTCCTTTCCTTCTTTTCATTCTTTCTTACTTTCTTTCCTTCTTTCTTCATTTGTTATTTTCTCTCATTAGGAAGACTGAAGTTTTAGTTTATGGATAATGTGCATGTCAGACATTGATTCTGCAATCAAACAACATATCCATTATGGATTTGTTGGACTTAATATTTTCTTTCTTTGGTGAATCAATTTCTCCTAGTATGTCTTCAACACCTGGAATTCTCTCTTCTTTCTTTTGTATTCTATTGGTTATGATTGCATGTGTAGTATTTGACTGTTTACTTAGATTTTATATTTTTATTTTCTAATTCTTCAGATCGTGTTTTTTATTGTCTCTATTTCAAATATCAACCATTCTATGCTTGAATTCTTTCTTGTGATTTTTGGTTTGTCTTTTCTTCCATTTGTTGCAATTTTTATTTTTTATTTGGTTTTGCTTCCTTTTCTTGCAGTTTGTTAAATATTTTCTCTTCCAATTCTTTAAGGGATTTTCCCATATCCTCTTTGAGGGCTTCTATCATTTTTATGAAGTTGTTTTTAAGGTCATTCTCTTCTGCTTCATATGCATTGGATTATTCAATTCTTGCTAGGATAATGTCTCTAAAATCTGCCGATGTCACATTTGATTTTCTGTTGCAGAGTATGTTTTTATATTGTGTCCTTCCTATCACTTTTTATAATGGGTGCAGAACTATCCTCTTCCTGACCTGATAGTTAGGGGACCATAGTTTCATTTTGGTGTCTGCAAGCAAGTCATTTGTAATTCTCCTAATCCTGGTCCAGTGGGTGGAGAAGAAGACCAGAAATCTGAGGTGCATTGATTCCTTGTCCAATGGGCAGAAAATAATCCAGGAATCTGGGGTGCATAGACTCCCACCAAGAGGGGAGGCTCAGTGATGGTTCCCAGGCATTACCCCGGCATTGGAAGGCAGGCCTGGATACAGGCACCGTGGATGGAGAAGACAACCAGAAATACAGGATTTGTAGTCTCCCACCAGGCTGGGAGGCTCTGTGGCAGTCTTCAGGCACTGTCACATATAGTAATTTCCATGATTGTTTTCTCATGCTTAAGCTGTCTTGGGTTGTTAAGGTCTTGGGTTTGCATATTACCTGGGCTCTGATGGTGCCATATTGCCTTTTCTGTTGTTGACTGTGTTCTTACACTTGCAAGTAGACATCGTGATTTAGGATGATTTTAATTCTAGTTGTTGAATGCAGCAGTTTTTGTCATTGAAGGGATGTCTGGTTTTTACTAACTTTTCTATCCTCTCTGGTTTTCTGGCCTAAATAGCCAAGTGTTCTGGTGAACATCATTTCTTCTGAATCAGTATTACATGCCATCTGAGTTTTGATGACCTAGTTAGTGCCCGTAGATCTTTCCTAACGTTGCTAGGGCCAAAGACCTCTTGTGAAGTTGTAGACCATTTTATGGAGACCAGGGCAGGGGATTCTGACTGGGGTCCCTTGTTCTGTTGAGGCCTCTGTGGTCCTTGGGATAAGCCTGGCCTGCAGTACAGTTGATCGAGCTGGGGTCCCAAGATCCATCCTGTTCTCCAGTGATACCGAATATTTCTGAAATTTCAGACCTGGGGTTCCTAGATCCTGGCTGTCATCTGGGCTTCTGGGGAAGCCTGAACTCCCATGAGGCTGCCAGTGCTGTGAGCCCTGTATTGAACCCAAGGGATGAGGTACAATATGGTATTGCTTGGCAAGTTTAAGGAACATTATCTGGCAGTGGGCAGTGTCTTACCTGGGATTTCTTGACCTTGACTCATCTCTGGTAAAGGCAAAGACCTCTTTCAAAGTAGTAGCCCTGGATATTTAACCCAGGTTGTGAGGGTGAATTTGGACAGACATAAAGTATTGTAAAAGGTAGTAATAAGTGTCTTCTCTAGGGACTTGAGGACCTCTCTGACCCTTGGTGAAATTGCTGGGGGCTTGGCACCCTACTGTGGAGCATTGAGAAAAGGGGTGGTGTCTGGGATTGCTGCCCAGGCATGAAGGTGTTTTAGTGCATCGTGGGTCATCTCTTACACGAGTTCCCTTTGTGTTCTCAGGCCTCTGGCAAAACAGAAGTCTTCTTTTGAAATTGTAGACCAGGAAAGAGAGTTAGGGTTAGAGGATGGGGTATATGGTGGTGTGGTGTGTGCAGTCTGGTATTTGGGGGCAAGTATGAATTGGTTAGGTGGTGGATGGACAGTGTTGTGCCTGGGGTTCCTATGATTTTTCCAGCCTCCAATACAGCTTCTGTGGTACTGTGTGCCCTACTATAGATCCCAGGGTAGTGGATTCATTCTGAGGTTGCTGTGTGGGATATAAGGAAATTTTATATCCTATAGACAGAAATATTAATAAGTTATTTATATGATTAGAAGAGCTTTGGGAAAAATATATGGACCTAATTCTCCCTTTAATACAAATCCATACATTCCTATCATAACCAAGAAATGTTTTCTTCTCCTTTTTATTAATTCTGAATGATAATTGAAATTTTGTTGAGAATATTAGAACACTGTACTTATTTTTTAAGGCAGAATGATTCAAAGTACTTCTAAAATCACATAAAGATGTCAAATCCTTTAAAAATTAATTTATGATTACCTAAGAAATAGATATTAACTAACCAATGAAGAAATAAAAACATAAATGTTCTTAGAAGGAAGCAGAATGTATGTTCATGAACACTACTTTTTGAGAGAAAGTAAGCAGTATGGGGTCAGCTGTGATATGTCACAGGCAGCAAGGTACACTAGAACAAGACATGCATGAAAGAAGAGTGAATGGTGGGGGGCTGAGCTGCATGTTGGCTGATCTCTGCTCTCAGCCTCTCTCAGGATGGAAAAGAGCAGGATGATCAGTTTCTTTCTTTACACTTCAATGTGCTTGGAAGTGTTTCAGATCGAATATATATATATATCAACACACACACATATTGTTTGTCAGAGACTATGTACTCAATGCTCAACACATGTTCTCTGACCTTCAACATGAGTGTGAGTATCACAAAGCAAGTTTAGTAAGTGGTCATGTGTGTGCTGTTGAAGACAAGAAAGCCCTGAGGTTATTTTTATTTCTGGTGAGACATTATTTTCTTCTTACCTTTGCCCTAGTTTTCACCTTCTGAGAAACCTTCTTACATTGGCCTTTATTCACTCCTCTACAACTGGTAGGTCAATTCATATTGCATGTTATTTTTGGGGGGCTTTATTTTAAGAATTTTGAGTGTGTGCCTGTGCGTGTGTGCATGCGTATGTGTGTGTGTGTGTGTGTGTGTGTGTGTTTAGATTTGTTCATGATTTGTTGTGATTTTGTGTTCTTTTTTGTGAATACCCAAAACTGTCTCTAGTCCAATTATTAGTATTCTTCTGCTCTGAAACATCTTGAAACCGGCCAACATAATTAACATTGTTCTCAACAGCAGTGTCTTCCACATTTGTAGATGTATGGTTCTTTAAGCCCCACTTATATTTTTAACTTCTTTCCTAAAAGCCCACGTTCTGCCTAAGAACAGCATGGCCAAGCCTTACATATCAACACCCCACTCCTAGTACCAAGTTTTGTCTTAGTGCCCTATAGATGCAAAGATATAATTTGCTGATGGTAACTCTTATAAAGAAAATATTAGTAGGGACTGCATTGAAGGTTCAGAGGTTTTATTAATTGTCATCATGATGTTGGGAATACGGTGGTATTCAGCAGACATGGAAGTTAAGAAGTAGCTGAACAGTGACTGGGACAGTCGTCAGCTTTTGAAACCTCAAAGCCTACCCCAGGGACACACTATCCCCAGCAAGGTTACAGCTAATAATCTCTCTGAAATGATGCCATTCCCTAATGACCAAGAATTAAATCACATAAGCCTATGGGTGACATTCTTATTCAAATCACCAAAGTGATGCTTTTGTTTTCTAAGTTTGGGATATGTTGATGCTGCAGTGAGTGTTTAGTTAATATTTTTGACAGTACTTAAAGGTTGGGTAGGGAGGAGGACACGATCTGGGCAAATCGTTGGAAGGGAAGAATAATCAAAATATATTTTAATATAAAATTGTTTAAATAATAAAATTTTGAAATGTTAAATATTTTAGGTTACGATAAAATATACCTTTCAATGCTTCTCTCTGATAGACTGATTTACCAATGTATTGATGGGTTCTTTTTCTCTGTTTGAGACAAGTTGTAACTTGCTATCTTCCCCAATTTGCCCCTGACATATTGTTCTGAACTTTCAGGGTAACTTAGAATAGAGTCTTGTGCAACAGCATCCTGCTTCATGTATGGTTCTATTTTTATGTGTGGTGATGAGCTCTCAGACAAAAGGGGTGAGATGAATGTCACATCAGTGCTAAGGTCCACTGACTGGTGATTTTCATTATACAGGGAAAGGGGTATGCATCTCTGCTGCAATGAAAAATGTGGACTGCTGCCTTCAGTAATTATGGACTGTTACTCTGATAATTTTGGAAGAATTTGAGTGAAGAAAGCTGGCATCTGTATGCCTACAGGGTTCATTCATGCTGAAGGAACATGGAGTATTTTAAGATGCAACAATCTTGGTCTCTCCAAACTGAAAACATTGGGGATGCTTTTCTGTGGGTTGTGGCATTTTCCCAGAGTGGGTAGTAAAATAGGCCCTCGGACAGAGGCTATTTGGCATTACTGCTGATGGAGGAATGCAACACATTGTGGTTTTGAACTGTGGGTAGGTTAGAAGAGTATTGTTTCCCTCAGAAATAGTGGCCTAGGAGTCAGTCAGACATAAGATGTTTGCACTTTCTGGGCTCCAAGGGGTAATCACCCATTGAGCGTTCTGGCCAGAAAAAATTCCCAAGATTTGCAGATCTCGGGAAGTGACATGAAAGGTAAAAGAACTTGGCTAGGACCATACAGATTCCTGAAGCATTACCCACCCTGGTGAAACTTGTTCAGGTTGTTCCTCACAGAAAACCTACCTCAGATACGGAGTAAAGAAACAGCGTTCCTCCAGGAAGAGACCATGTGCCTTGATTATGCTGCCCCTCAAAGTGCAACTCACCAGTGTAGTCAGTGCCCATCATATGCTCAGGAAAAATGGGTTGGGAAAATGAGGTCACAATGGGATGAGCCACTGCAGGGGGTACTTCTTAAAGTGGGTGTGGCCCTGAATATTCCCATCTAAACTCCTGGCAATGCCTACTCCAGCATTGCTGACCTACTGAAATACTAGATTTCCTTATGCCCAGACAACATCAATCAACATTTTCCTGGGCTGTCATGCATCTAAATACATGATCTATAAGCTGCAGCTCCCCATCTTAAGTGTTCCTCAATCTCTGAATTCCATGAGTGTTCCATTTTGGGATCACTATGAGAAACAAAAATTAAGTTATTTAAAAAATAATTGTCAGCTGAACAATTTCTCAAGTGTCTCTCAACAATTTTAGACCCTGTATCAAGATATGTCTGCATCCTTCTTCTGGCATGAAGACATATATGCAGACAGAACACTGCATCCTAAATAAATAAACAAATAAATAAATTTAAATAAAGAACTCTATATTTAGTTCTGTTCACCACATTTAATTGGATCCTTTTGTGTTTGGGAGATTTGTTTCTTGAGGTTTTGTAAATTATGGACATCAGTCCTCTGTCAGATGTGTGGTTAGTCAATATCTTTTCAGAATCTGTGAGTTGCCTTTTTTCTTGCTGACTGTGTCCTTTGTCTTACAGAAGCTACTTATTGATTTCAGTGTCTCTGCTACAGGAGTTATGTTCAGGAAGCAGTCTCCTGTACCAATTCATTCAAAGGTACCTCCCACTTTTACTTCTAAGAGTTTCAGTGTGACTGGATTTATGTTGAGGTGTTTGATCCACTCTGATTTATGTTCTGTGCGTGGAAATATACATGGATCTATCTGAAGTCTTATTCATGTCTGTCTCCAGTTAAGCCAGCACCGTTTGATGAATACGATTTCTTTTTTCAATTGTATAATTTTAGCTTCTTTGTCAATGATCAGGTGTTCATACATGTATGGGTTAGTGTCGGGATGATCATTTCAGTTCCATGGGTCTATCTGTCTATTTTTGTGCCAATACCAACGTTTTTTTTCTGAATTATAGCTCTGAAATACAGCTTGCAGTCAGGGATAGTTATGCCTACAGACGTTTCCTTGTTGAACAATGTTGTTTTGGTATATCCTGGGTCTTTTGATTTCCATATGACATAGAGAATTGTTCTTGCACGGTCTGTGAAGAATTGAGTCTGTAGATTGCGTTTGGGAGGATTGCCATTTTTGCTATATTGATCCTAACTATCCAAGTGCATGGGAGAACTTTCCATTTTCTGGTGTCTTCTTTAAATTCTTTCTTTAAACACTCAAAGTTCTTGTGATACAGTTCTTTCTCTTGATTGGTTAGTATTACTTCAAGGAATTTTAAGGTGTTTGTGGTGATAGTAAAGCGTGATGTTTCTCTTATATCTTTTTTCAGCCCTTTTATCATCTGTATACAGTAGGACTACTAATTTTATTGAGTGGATCTTGCATCCTGCCACTTTGCTGAACATTTTAGCATCTGTAAGCATTCCTTGGTAGAGTATTTTGGGTCACTGATGTAAACTATCACATCATCTGCAAATAGTGAAAGTTTTGTCTCTTACTTTGAAATTTGTATCCAGTTGATCTCTCCTTTTGTTTTATTATTACTCTAGCTGGAATCTCAAGCACAATATTGAAGAGTTATTGGGAGAGGGGACAGCCTTGTCTTGTTCCTGATTTCAGTGGAATTGCCGTGTATTTCTCTTCATTCAGTTTCATATTGTCTGTTGGTTTTCTGTATATAGCTCTTATTATGTTTAGGTATGTTCCTGTTATCCCAGATCTATCCATGACCTTTATCATTAATGGGTGTTGTATTTTTTCAAAGATTTTTCAGCATCTTGTGAGGTGATCATGTGATTTTTTTTTGTTTCTCAGCTTGTTTATATGGTGGATTGCATTGATCGATTTTAGTATGTTGAACCATCCCTGGAATGAAGCCTACTTGATCATGGTGGATCATGGTGGATGTGTTCTTGGATCCGATTTGCCAGTATTTTCTTGGGTATTTTTGAATCAATGTTACTGAAGCATATTTTTCTGAAGTCCTCTTTCTTTGCTGTGTTTTTTTTTTTGGCTTGCGTATCTATGTTATTGAAGACTCATAAGAAGAGTTTTGAGAAGTCTATTCAAATTCTATTGCCTGGAATATTTTGAGGAGAATTGGTATAAACCGTTCTTTGTATTTCTGGTAACATTGTGCACTGGGGCCATCAGACCATGGGATTTTTTAATTGTGAGTTTTTGATGACTGCGTCTATTACGTTAGGTTTTATATGTCTATTTCCATTGCCTATCTGCTTTTGATTTTATTTTGGAAAGTGATAGTTACCCAGAAAATTGTCCATTTCCTTTAAATCTTCAAATTCTGTGGAGTACAGGTTTTCAAAGTATGACCTTATGATTCTATGGATTTTCTCACTGTGTATTGTTTTGTGCCCCTTTTCATTTAAGATTTTGTTAATTCGAACGTTCACATTCTGCTGTTTCATAAGTTTGTACAAAGTTTTGTCTGTCTTGTTTATTTCTTCAAGGAAGCAACACATTGTTACATTGCTTCTTTGAAATGTTTTCCTAGTTTCTACTTTATTGATTTCAGCCCTCAGTTTGATTATTTCCTGGCATCTACTCCTCCTGGGGGCATTTGATTCTTTGTGTTCTAGAGCTTTCAGCCATGCTGTTGATTCTCTAATATAACTATTCTCCAGTTTCTTCATGTGGGAACTTAGTACTATGAACCTCCCCCAAAGCACTGCTTTCAAAGTGTCCCATAAGTTTGGGTATGTTGTGTCTTCATGCTCATTGAATTCTTTTTTATTTCTTCATTGACCCAGGAATGGTGGAGTTGTGCATTATTCAATTTCAGTGAGTTTGTAGGATTTCTGCAATTTGTGTTGTTGTTGGTCTGATAAGATGCATGGAGTTATTCCAATTTTTTGTAGTTGCTGAAGTTTGATATATTTCCAAGTATGTGGTCGATTTTTGAGAAGGTTCCATGTGGTGGTGAGAAGAAGATATATATTTTTATGTGGATGGAATGTTCTATAGATGTCTGTGAATCCCAATTGGGTCATAACTTCTATTAGACCCTTTGCTTCTTTGTTGAGTTTCTGTCTGGTATTCCTGTCTAGTGGTGAGAGTGGTGTGTTGAAATCTCCCACTAAAATTGTGTGGGGCTTTAGGTGTGATTTAAGTTTTAGTAATGTTGCTTTTACGAACTTGGATGCCTTTGTATTTGGGACATAGATTTTCAGGATAGACACTTCATCTTGATGGATTTCACCTGTGATGAGTATGTAATGACCTCCATCATCTCTTTTGATTTATTTTATTTTAAAGCCAGATTAGTTAGATATTAGGATTGCTAACCCTGCTTGTTTCTTGGGTCCATTTGATTGGAAAATATTTCCCCAACCTTTAACTCTCAGGTAATATTTGTCTTTGAGAGTGAAGGGTGTTTCTTGTATGCAGCAGAAGGATGGGATCTGTCTTGGATCTGTGTCTTTTTATGGGTGAGTTAAGGCCATTAATGTTGAGGTTTATTATTGGCCATTGATTGCTCATTCTTCTTTAATTTGGAATGGCTGTTATTGGTGGAATTATGTGTGGAATTCCACCCCTTTGTTCTTTAGGCTGATGGTAGAGTTGAATTACCTAATGTCTATGATTTTCTGTTGGTAGCTAACTTCCTTGGGTTGGAGTTTTATTCCTGAACTTTCTTTAAGGCAGGGTTAGTGGATGCGTATTGCTTGAATCTAGTTTTGTCATGGAATATCTTGATTTATGCATCTATAGAGATTCAGAGCTTTGTTGGATATAGTAGTCTGCCCTGGCTTCCAAGGTCTCTTAGTATTGGTAGAATATCTATCCAGGACCTTCTGATTTTCAGAGTTTCCATGGAGAATTCAGGTATGTTGGCCTTTTTCCTAATTGCTCATAATATTCTTTTTTATTCTGTATATTTGTGGTCTTGATTATTATTTGGTGAGGGAACATTTTTGTGGTCCACTCTATTTGGTGTTCAGTTAGCTTCTTGTACCTTCATTGGCATGTCTTTCTCTAGGTTGGGAAAATTTCCTCTATGATTTTGTAGAATATATTTTGTGTCCCTTTGAGTTAGTTTTCTTTTTTTTTACATTTCCTGCAATTTCTGGTTTGTTTTTTCTTCCATTTCATGCAGTTTTGATTTGCTTTTTCTTCCATTTATTGCATTTTTTGTTTTTTTTCTTACATTTCTTATATTTTTGATGGTTTTTTGGTTCCCTGGTCTGGTTCCTGGGAAGAGAAGACCTGGGATCTGGATTGCTTGGATCCCACTGTACTGCAAAGCCGTTTGGGAATCCCCAGGCACTGGAAGTCATGCCAGGATGCTGTGCATTGTTTACCTGGTCATGTTGGTGGAAGAGAAGAACTGGAATCTGGGGTGCTTCTCTCCCACCAGGATGGGATACTCCGTGGGAGTCCCCAGGCACTTGGAGGTCCCTTTAGGTTTTAGTATTTAGTGTTTTATATGTTTCATTTCAAATTTTATTGTATTTTATGTATTTCTTATTCATTTTTTTCTCTTCTTCAATTCTTAATTTCATTTCTTCACGTTTTTTCATTTTAAATGTTCTCCATTAAATGAGCTACAGATTGCTATCAAGGAATAGCTGCAAGCCAAATATTGTTTCTGCAAACATGCATGTTGCCCATTATTAATTCTTTTTAATTCTTCCCTGTGTCCTGGTGTCAGTTTTTGCCAGTTGGCATGCAGAATGTAAGAATGGTAGGTTTTTCTTTATGTCAATGTTAACTGTATCAGAAGCAAAGACAGACAGGCTGTGATTAATTATCTTTCAAACCAGGGAAATAGCAAAAGATAGGAAGACAAGCATAAAAATTGACAAGTGGTCTCTCAGAGGGAGTCTTGTAAGTAGTGAATGTAGGACATAACAGCTGCTAGTAGCATTTTACATGTATTCATACAGAACCAATACAGATCTACAGTGTAGGCCATGTACAAACACAACCTCATCAGAAGCCCAGATTAACACAGTTTATATTCCATTAATCCCACAGGAGTAATATCTACACTTGTTAGCAGAGTTGATTATATTTCTGTGAGAATGCATAAGAACATAGGTTGTTAAATATTTGCCAGCAACATATACAATTGTTGAAGTTCATAGACTGCTTTTGGTGAAAAATAAGAGGAGTTTGACACACAGGGATTAGGGATTTGTTTAGTGAAAGGATGCTGAATAATTTAAAGTACCATGAGGGTGTTTTTTTCTCATCTGTGGAATATGAGATATGACTAAATTGTTAGCAATGTCTTATAACATCATAGTGATGGTTTTATTTGAATGTGTGCTTTACTGCATCAATACTTGGTAGCTGTGTGGTAGAGAAATAAAATCAAGTACAATTCACACATTGTTGTCCTTAGTGTAAAATTAATTAGTATATATAGTGGATTTTGTAGGTGGATGTAGTGTTTAGAATTTAGATATGTAATGAGCTGTGATAGATTTCAAGATCAGAACAGTTCACAAGCAAACCCAGCAGTATTTTCTCTGTTCATATCCACAGACAAAGAAGCAAGGGAACCTCAGATGTAGTGTTTCCGTTGGAGGTTTAAGTACAATATATAAATGTCCAGTACACCCTTAAAAGCATTATATGTTGGAAGTGACTCTCAAAATGAGGCAATGACCAATTCCATGGCCAATTGTCTTAGCATTGGTACTATATCCTATGTCAGGTATATCTAATCTTACTGAATAGAGCCTGTGGATCAGCTTTTTTAAGGGACTTGACAGGGAAGGGATGTCATTAAGGCAATAATATGATGTACGCATTTTTGGGATTTATCTATTATATATACACATGCAGTGTTCTGTCTGCATTTATAGCTGCAGTCCAGAAGAGGGCGTCTTTTACCACTGCAGATGTTTATGAGCCATCTCTCCAGCCCTGTGGACAAATGTTTACAATAATTTCTGTGTGAATGTTCTCTTCACTGAGAATTAAAACTCTGAACAAAGAAATTAAAGGCCTTAAAGTTATCACAACAATAGTGAATTTTCCATTTTATGTCCTTCTGCCAGGTTTCTATACGTATTACCATTCAGATGGAAAGATATCTAGCATTTGGGAGTCAAGAAAAACCACAAAGTTATACCTCAGGACAAAAGTCTAAAAATTTATTGGGAATCTTGAAACCAGGAATATGGCTTTACTTGCTCAAAAAGGAGGCTAGTATTAAGTAGAATATAAGGTTTATGTACATTTTATGTGAGATATGGTGTAGATTTTCAGGGTGAAGTTCTCAAGGGTGAGTGTTAGTGGCCTTTCAAGTATAGAGGTTCGATTTGAAACTTAGTAGAACACATACTGCCATGTGCCTATGTGGCACCATTTTGAACAGTGAGAGATTTTATGGGTGGATCTTGTAAGTAGATGGGGCATAGGGGAGTGGCCTCACCTCATGTGGCTCACAAATTTTACATCATTTTTAAGACTTTAAAGAGACTGATGACCAAGCTGTTTTCCCCTAAATAGGCAGCTATCCAAACATACTCTAACTGCTGTTCTCTTAAAGCAAATTGTATTCTGGCTATTCTGGCATATGCCCATAGATTTAAAGACTTCCTCAAAATGTTTCAGTATAAAAGAATTGAAATTAAAATATGAATGGATTTCTTTATGCCTTTTCATCCCCAAATCTCTCCAATTATCTCTCCTTGTTCTCTTCACTCTTATATGAATTTTCCTGTCTGAAACCATAAATATAGGTATAATATCTAAACAAGAGGTTTATATACTGACAACAGATATTTTGATATGTTCATGGGAAATACCAGGAAGCTGACACATTATGAAATAAAATACCAGGAAGCTGTCACATTATGAAATAATGAAAAAGAAAGTCTTTGATGCAGTGTGGGAAATAATTTTTACAATTTGTTACTTAATAAAATTATTTGTATTTATATAAAATAATTTAAAATTCTAAGTATATTTCAACCACACCATGAATAATTTTTACTTATTGTTTTGGCCATTTTTCTCTCTAATTCTTGATAGACACCCATGCACACACACACACATTCCTACATACATATATACATACATATTTGCATGTACCTTCATAAACACACATATACATACAAGATAAATATGGGTGTATATGTGTGTATACACAAGCCTGAGCAAACAAGTTCTACCTCATAAAGTATGTGTCATTGCTTAATTTTCTAATTTCCACCATTTTTGTATATCCCAGCACTCTCAAACACATACTTATTATTTGATCATATATATGCATATATATATACATATATATACATATACATATATACATATATATATATATTCCACTTCTAGTTTTGTTTTCTTACCTCTCTTTGATTTTTGGCCCTTATGTTTAAATTCCTTGTTAATTTCATGTTATGAAATTCACAGAGCCAAAGACTGACCTTATTGTCCAACCATATTTCAAATAGCATCAAGCAAAAACATACTGTTTACAAATACTAGGTATTGGAATGGATCTATGTAGCATAGTATGCCTCTTAGTCATCGGAGTTTGACAGTGAATGTGTAACTTCATTGAAAAGAAAATAATTTTTATCATGGTGAATATTAACAGAACCAATGCAATCCTTCCTATGATTAACTGAAGCTTAAAGTCCATTAATATAAACAGATTCCTGTTAATTACCAAATAAGCATATAACTATTTTATATTAAAATTTTTTATTTTTAAATTTAAATTCAAATTAGAAACAAGGTTTCTTCACATGTCAATCTCATGTCACTAATCTATACAACCTCTCCTCCCATCCTCTCCCACCACCCACCCAATAGTCCCTTCTTTCCCCAGGGAGGGTGAGTTCTTGCATGGGGGTGTCCATAGTCTGTCATTTCATCCAGACAGGGCATAGACCCTATGCACAACAAGTCAGGGTGATAGTTCATCTCACATTGTTGGATGGGAGTCCAAAGTCCATTTGTATACTCGGGATGTATACTGATCTACTGCCCAAGGCACAATAGATTACCTAGGCCTCCTCACTGATACCCCCATTCAGGGGGTCTTGATCAGTCCTATGTTGGATTCCCAGGCATCAGCCTGGGATTCAAGAGTTAACCCTAGTCAGGTCAGCTGTTTATGGGGTTAAACTACCCAGTTTTAACTCCTTTGGTCATCAGTCCTTTCCCTCGGTTACTGCCTTTCTTGAGTTCAGGTCAGTACTTAGCTGAGGGAGTCTACCTCTTCTTACATCAGCCACTGAATGAAGTTTCTGTTTCCCAGACTCTCTGGCCATGGGCTTGTAGGCAGTCACTCCCCAGATCTATGTCTACAATCTATATATAAGAGAGTACATGCAATGTTTCACTTTTTGTGACTGGGCTATCTCACATAGGATGGTTTCTTCTAGTGTGATCCATTTGCCTGCAAATCTCAGGATTCCATTGTTTTTGTCTGCTGAATAGTACTCCATTGGGTAAGGATGTTGAGCACTTTCTCAAGTGCCTCGCAGCCATTTTCGACTCCTCTATTGAAAATTCTCTATTTAGTTCTGCAGCCCACATTTTAATTGGATTCTTTGGTGTTTTGGAGACTTGCTTCTTGAGTTCTTTGTAACTTTTGGTGATCAACCCTCTGTTAGATGTGGGATTAGTGAATAATTTTTCCCATTCTGTGGCCTGCCTTTTTGTCTTGCTGACTATGTCCTTTGCCTTACAGAAGCTTCTCAGTTTCAGGAAGTCCCATTTATTAATTGTTGATCTCAGTGTCCGAGCTACTGGTGTTATGTTCAGGAAGCTGTCTCCTGTACCAATTCGTTCAAGGGTACCACCCACTTTCTCTTCTAAGATTTTCAGTGTGGCTGGATTCATGTTGAGGTCTTTGATCCATTTGGATTTAAGTTTTGTGCATGGCGATAAACATGGATCGATACCCAGTCTTCTACATGTCAGCCTCCAGTTATGCCAGCACCACTTGTTGAAGATGCTTTCTTTATTCCATTGTATATTCTTAGTTTCTTTGTCAAAGATCAGATGTTCATACGTATGTGGGTGTATATCACTGTTTTCAATTCGATTCCATTAGTCTACCTGTCTATTTTTGTGCCAATACCAAGCTATTTTCAGGACTATAGCTCTATAATACAGCTTGAAGTCAGGGATGGTGATGCCTCCAGACATTGCCTTGTTGAACAGGGTAGTTTTCGCTATCCTGCGTCTTTTGTTTTTCCATAAAAAATTGATTATTGTTCTTTCAAGGTCTGTGAAGAATTGTGCTGGGATTTTATTGGGGATTACATTGAATCTGTAGATTGCTTTTGGCAGGATTGCCATTTTTACCAGATTGATCCTACCTAACCAAAAGCATGGGAGATCTTTCCATTTTCTGAGGGCTTCTTTAATTTCTTTCTTTAAAGATTCAATGTGCTTGCGATACAGGTCTTTCACTTGTTTGGTTAGCCTTACCCCAAGGTATTTTATGTTGCATGTGGCAATTGTAAAGGGAGATGTTTCTCTGATTTTTTCTCAGGCATTTTATCATGTTTATATAGTAGTTCTACTGATTTTCTTGAGTTGATCTTGTAGAATGTTGCTTTACTGAAGGTGTTAATCAGCTCTATGGGTTCCCTAGTTGAGTTCTTTGGGTCATTTATGTAAACTACCATATCATCTGCAAATAGTGAAAATTACCTCTTCCTTCCCCTGATATCCTTTTGTTTTTGTATGGCTCCAGCTACAACTTCAAGTACAATGTTGAAAAGATATGGGGAGAGTGGATAGCCTTGTCTTTTTCTTGATTTTAGAGGAATTGCTTTGAATTTCTGTCCATTTAGTTTGATGTTGGCTGTTAGTTACTGTATATAACTTTTATTATGTTTAAGTATATTCCTATTATCCCAGATAACTCCAAGAACGTTATCATGAAGGGGTGTTGGATTCTGTCAAAGGCTTTTTCAGCATCTAGTGAGATGATCATGTGATTTTTGTTTTTTAGCTTGTTTATATGGTGGATTACATTGATGTATGTTTGTAGGTTGAACCATCCCTGCATCCCTGGGATTAAATCTAATTGATCGTGGTGAATGATTGTATTGATGTATTCTTGGATCCGATTTGCCAGTATTTTATTGAGCATTTTTGCATCAATGTTCATGAGAGATACTGGTCTGAAGTTCTATTTCTTAGTTGTGTCTTTGTGTAGCTTGGGGATCATGGTTATTGAAGCCTCGTCGAAAGAGTTTAGCAAAGACCCTTCTGCTTTTATTGCGTGGATTATTTTGAGAAGAATTGGTATAAGCTGTTCTTTGAATTTCTGGTAGAATTCTACCCTGAGTCTATCCGGAACTGGGCTCTTTGTGTTGGGAGATTTTGGTGACTGCTTCTATTTCCATAGGGGTTATTGGTCTACTTAAATTGCTTACCTGTCCTTGATTTAATTTTGGTAAGTGATAGCTATTCAGGAAGTCGTCCATTTCCTTTAAATTTTCAAATTTTGTGGAGTACAGGTTTTCAAAGTATGACCTGATGATTCTCTGAATTTCCTCAGAGTCTGTTGTTATGTCCTCATTTTCATTTCTGATTTTGTTAATTTGCATGATCACACTCTGCTGTTTGGTAAGTTTGGACAAAGGTTTTCTATCTTGTTGATTTTCTCAAAGAACCAACTCTTTGTTTCATTGATTCTTTGTAATGTTTTCCTAGTTTCTACTTTATTGATTTCAGCCCTCATATTGATTAATTCCTGGCATCTACTCTTTTTTGGGGAGTTTGCTTCTTTGTGTTCTAGAGCTTTCAGCTATGCGGTTAATTCTCTAGTGTAACTATTCTCCAGTTTCTTCATGTGGGCACTTAGTGCTCTGAACTTCTCTCGTATCACTGCTTTCAAAATCTCCCATAGGTTTTTGTATGTTGTGTCTTCATTCTCACTGAATTCTAGGATGTTTTTAATTCCTATTTTTACTTTCTTCTTTGACCCCGGGATGGTGGATTTGTGCATTATTCAATTTTCATGAGTTTGTAGGGTTTCTGCAATGTGTGTTGTTGTTGAATTCTAATTTTAATGCATGGTGGTCTGATAAGATGCATGGTGTTATTCCAAATTTTTGTAGTTGCTGAGGTTTTGGAATGTAGCCAAGTATGTGGTGGACTTTAAGAAGCTTCCATATGGTGGTGAGAAGAAGGTATATTCTTTTTTATGTGAATGGAATGTTCTATAGATTTTTGTAAACCCCAATTGTGTTTTAACTTGTATTAGACACTTTGCTCCTTTCTTGAGTTTCTGTCTGGTATTCCTGTCTAGTGGTGAGAATGAGGTGTTGATGCCTCCCATTATAAGTGTCTGGGGATTTATATGTGATTTAAATTTCAGTAATATTTTTTACGAACTTGGATGCCTTTGTAATTGGGGCATAGATGTTTAGAATTGAAACTTCATCTTGGTGGATTTCCCCTGTGAAGAATATGTAATGACCTCCTTCATCTTTTTTGATTAATTTTATTTTAAAGTCTAATTTGATAGATATTAGGATTGCTACACCTGCTTGTTTCTTGGTTCCATTTGATTGGAAAATCTTTTCCCAACCTTTAAATATCAGGTAATGTCTGTCTTTGAGGGTTAGGTGTGTTTCTTGTATGCAGCAAAAGGATGGGTTCTGTCTTCGCATCCATTCTTAATCTGTGTCTTTTTCTGGGTGAGTGAAGGCCATTAATGTTGAGGGATATTAATGACCATTGCTTGCTTAGTCTTCTTTTTTTGGAATTTTTTTGTTGCTGGAATTATGTGTGGAATCCCACCCCTTTTTTCTTTTGGTTGTTGGTAAAGTGGGTTTATATAATGCCTATGCTTTTTCTGTTTTAGTTAACATCCTTGGGTTGGAGTTTTATTTCCAGAAGTTTCTATAGGGCTGGGTTAGTGGATACATGTAGAGTGAAGTCTTCCCACCAGCCTGGTTCCAGAGCCGCATCAGTCCCAAATGATCACACAGGAGGCTGTATTAATTATGAAGCTGTTGGTCTTGCTTGTTTTTTACTGGCTATCTCTGACTTAAGTATTTAATCCATAATTGTTAATCTAAGTATTTCTCTTACCGGAGAAAAAGGGTCCAGACCTTTTACTCCTCTGGAGGCTACATCGTGACTCCCTGTGTCTCTCTTTCCCAGAATCTTCCTCAACTCCCAGTCCCACCTACTTATCTTGCTTCCCTATTGGCCAACAGTGCTTTATTGACATACACACAGGACATCCCCATCAGCAACCCACAGCCACCACACTTACCTAAGATCCAGAGAGAGGAACAAATTAAAAGTATCCTAACCAATGAAAGTCCAGAGCCAGATGGTTTCAGATAAGGTCTACAATGCCTTCAAAGAAAAGCTAACAGCAATACTATAACGATATTCGAGGCTATATAGGGAAAAACAATATATTTATCAGGGAGAGAGAGAGTCGCACATACCAGGAGTTAGAAGCATGGCTGGCTTCCAGGAGAAAAGAGGGAGGCCCCTTTTCCTTTCACTACCTTTTATCTCTACCTTGACCCCGCCCTGTTGGGCGGGTAGCTTTGTGGGGTTCACTCCTACAGATACATAATGTTTGAATCAAGTTTTCTAATAGAATATCATGTTTTCTCCATCTATAGTGATTGAGAGCTTTGCAGGTTATAGTTGTCTGGGCTGGCTTCCATGGTCTCTTAGTGTTGGTAGAATATCTATCCATGACCTTCTGTCTTTCAGGGTTTCCATGGAGATTTTGGGTGTAATTCTGATCAGTTTGCCTTTATATGTTAATTGGCATTTTTCCTTAGGTGCTGTTAATATTCTTTCTTCTGCATATTTGCCATCTTGATTATTATGTGGCAAGGGAACGTTTTGTGGTCCACTCTATTTTGTGTTCTGTAAGCTTCTTGGACCTTCATTACCATGTCTTTCTTTAGGTTGGGAAAGTTTTCTTCTATGATTTTGTTGAATATGTTTTCTGTCCCTTTGACGTGGTTTTCTTCACTACCTATTATTCTTAGGTTTGGTCTTTTCATGGTTTCCCATATTTCTGGATGTTTTGTGTTAGGAATTTGTTGGACTTAAGATTTTCTTTGTTTGTGTGAATCAATTTCTCCTAGTGTGTCTTTAACACCTGAGGTTCTCTTTGCCATCTGTTGTATTCTGTTGGTTATGCTTGCATCTGTAGTATTTGACGGTTTGCCTAGATTTTCTACTTCTATTTTCCACTTCTTCAGACTGTGCTTTTTATTGTCTCTATTTCTATTTTAAACCATTATACTGCTTGAATTCATTTTGCAAATTTTGATTTGTCTTTTAATCCATTTGTTGCATTGTTTTGGATTTTTTGCTTTGGTTTTTCTTTCATTTCTCGCAGTTTTTTACTTGTTTTCCCATCCATTTCTTTAAGGGAGTTTGCCGTACCCTCTTTGATGGTTTCTCTCAATTTTATGAAGCATATAGTTCCCTGTCAGAGTCTGCAAGCAAGTCCAATACTATTGTAGCTCTCCTAATCCTGGTGCTAGTGCTGGTCCAGTGGGTGGAGAAGTAGATCAGAAATCTGAGGTGCATAAGCTCCTGGTCCCGTGAACAGAAAATATGTCCATGATTCTGGGATTCATAAACTCCCACCAGGAGGGGAGGCTCAGTGGAGGTTCCCCAGCTGTACCCAGGCATTGGAAGGCAGGCCTGGATACAGGCACCTTGGGTGGAGAAGAAGACCCTAAATACAGGATGCATAGGCTCCCACCAGGTGTGGAGTCTCTGTGGCAGTCTTCAAGCACTGGCCCATGAAGTAATTTTTAAGATTGTTTTCTCATGTTTAAGCTGTCTTGGGTTTTTAAGTTCTTGCATTTGCAGAATAGTTGGCCTCTGATGATGCCATATTCCTTTTCTGTTGTTGACTATGTTCTTACACTTGTGAGTAGACATCATGATTTGGCATGATTTTATGTCTAGTTGTTGATTGCAGCAGTTTTCGCCACTGAAGGGGTGTTTTGTTTTTACTCATTTTTCTTTCCTATCTGGTTTTATGACCTAAATAGCCAAGTGTTCTGATGACTATCATTACTTCTGAATCAGTATTACATTCCATCTGAGTTTTGGGGACCTAGTTAGTGCCCCTAGATCTTGTCTAGCATTTACTAAGGCCAAAGTCCTCTTGTGAAGTTGCAGACCAGGATACGGAGACCAAGGCAGGGGATTCTTACTGGGGTCCCCTGATCAGTTCTGGCCTCTGTGGTCCTTGGGATAAGACTGGCCTCAAGTACAGTTGATGGTGCTGGGGTCCCTAGATCTATCCTGTTCTCCAGTGATACCAAATACTTCTGAAGTTGTAGAGCTGGGGTTCCTAGATCCTGGCTGTCTTCTGAGCTTGTGGGAGAAGCCTGCACTCCCATAAGGATGCCAGTGCTGTGAAACCTGTATTTATCCCAAGGGATGAGGTACAGTATGGTATTGCTGGGCAAGCTTTAAGGAACATTATCTGGCAGTGGGCAGTGTCCTACCTGTGTTTTCTTGATCTTGACTCACCTTTGGTAAAGCCAAATACCTCTTCCAAAGTAGTAGTCCTGGATATTTACCCCAGGGTTGGGGGCTAAGTTGGACAGACATAAGGTATTGTAAAAGGTAGTAGAAAGTATCTTCTCTGGCCCTTGGTGCAATTACTGGGGGGCTTGGGACCCTACTGTATAACATTGAGACAGGGGGTGGAGTCTAGTGTTGCTGAGCAGGCATGAAGGTGTTTTAGTTCATAGTGTGTGGTTACTTACACGAGGACCCTTTGCCTTCTCTGGCCTCTGGCAAAACGGAATTATTCTTTTGAAATTGTATACCAGAAAGAGAGTCAGCTTGAGAGGATGGGACATATGATGGTGTGGTGTGTGCAGTCTGGGATTTGGGGGAAAGCTTAAAATGGTTAGGTGGCTGATGGACAGTGTCTTTCCTGGGGTTCCTATGTTGTCTCCAGCCTCTAAAATAGCTGCTGTGGTTCTGTTTGTCCTACTATAGAGCTCAGGGTAGTGGATTCAGTCTGAGGTTGCTGTGTGGGATATAAGAATATTTTTATATTCCTTAGCTAGAAATATTAGTAAATTATCATTGCTATGATTAGAAGAGCTTTGGGAAAAACCAAATGGACCTTAATCTCCCTTTAATACAAATGAATACATTCCTCTCATAGCCAGAAAATGTTTTCTTCTCCTTTTTTATTGATTCTGAATGACAACTGAAATTTTGTTGAGAATATTAGAACACTGCACTTATTTTTTATGGCAGAGTGATTCAAAGTACTTCTGAAATCATATAAAGATATCAAAAATCTAAAATATATATTTAATTTATGATTACCTAAGAAATAGATTTTAACAAACCAATGAAGAAAGAAAAAGATAAATGTTCTTTTCCAAAAGTGTTTTGCTTGTTTTTTGAGACAGGTTCTCACTCTGAAGAATATTATCCAATGTTTCTCTGCAGCTGTTATTTCCTTCCCACTAGTATTTAAAATGTTAAAATTAATATTGTATTGTGTAATGCAGCTGTGATGATTTTATTATCTCTTTCTGCTTATTAAGCTTATAGTTTAAAGTGCAATTAGATCTTCCTATAACTGCTTGCCCTGGAGGACTGTGTGGTGTATCTTAAATATGCTTTATATTGTAACATACTAAAAAATGTTTCATTTCACTAGAGACATATGCTGGAGCATTGTTAATTATACTTTCTACACATATATATCCATGATGGTCATAAATTCTAATAAATGTATAATTATAGAAACTTTGGTGATGTTTACAAAAGACACTTTCTAGAAAGATGGTATGTCTGGGCATTGATTAGAACTACAGCGCCATGGAGAGTTTTGAGTATTTCTGGTTCATATGTTAGTTTGCTTTATCTTGGCCTAGCTTTACCCCCTGAATAGATATTCCTTATCTACATCTCTGTCTGAATTAAGCTATTATCATTAATGGAAACCTTTTGGAATCTATTAAGTAGATTACAGGCTTCCACACATGCAAAAGAAGAAGAACAACATCAGATAGCATACAAGGTCTATAAAAATATTTCTTCATTTGTACCCATCAATGTATTTTACACTTGCCTTGATTTGGGAATTTATTTGTTCTTCAAATCTATAAAGCTTCATGAAACAATTTTGCATTGGAACATTGAACTTGGAGCAACATAAAAGTGTATTCATGTGCCATGGTCACATAAAATGCTTCAGACCATGGATGGCAGACGAGACTACTATACCCAGCAAAGCTCTCAATCACTATAGACGGAGAAAACAAGATATTCCATGACAAAACTAGATTCAAGCAATATGTGTCCACTAACCCAGCCCTACAGAAAATTTTGGAAGGAAAACTCCAACCCAAGGAAGCGTAACTACAACCAGAAAAACATAGGCATTAGAGAATCCCTCTCTACCAACAGCCAAAAGAACAAAGGGGTGAAATTCCACACATAATTCCACCAAAAACAACCATTGCAAATCTAAGAAGGATGAGCAAACAATGGTCATTAATATCCCTCAATATTAATGGCCTTAACTCACCCATAAAAAGACACAGACTAGCAGAATGGATTCGAAGACAGAACCCTTCCTTCTGCTGCATACAAGAAACACACCTCACCCTCAAAGACAGATATTACCTGACTTAAAGGTTGGGAAAAAATTTTCAATCAAATGGTCCCAAGAAACAAGCAGGGGTAGCAATCCTAATATCTAACAAACTGGACTTTAAAATAAAATCAATCAAAAGAGATGAAGGAGGTCATTACATACTCATCACAGGTGAAACCCACCAAGATGAAGTGTCTATCGTGAACATCTATGCCCCAAATACAAAGACATCCACATTCGTTAAAGAAATATTATTATAACTTAAATCTCATCTAAAGACGCACACAGTTACAGTGGGAGATTTCAACACACCACTCTCACCACCAGAGAGGAATACCAGACAGAAACTCAACAAAGAAGCAAAGGGTCTAATAGAAGTAATGATTCAACTGGGATATGTATAGAACATTTCATCCACATAAAAAAGAATATACCTTCTTCTCACCACCACATGGAACCTTGTCAAAAACCGACCACATACTTGGCAACATATCAAACCTCAGCAGCTACAAAAAAATTGGAATAACTCCATGCATCTTATCAGACTACCATGCTTTGAAATTAGAATTCAACAACAATACAAATTTCAGAAAACCTACAAACTCGTGGAAATTGAATAATGCTCAACTGCACCATCCCTGGGTCAAAGAGGAAATAAAAAACGAAATTAAAGACTTCCTTGAATTCAATGAGAATGAAGACACAACATACCCAAACCTATGGGACACTTTGAAAGCAGTGCTACAGGGGAAGTTCGTAGCGCTAAGTGCACACATCAAGAAACAGGAGAACAGTTATACCAGAGAATTAACATCACAGCTGAAAGCTCTAGAACACAAAAAAGCAAACTCCCCCAGGAGGAGTAGATGCCAGGAAACAATAAAATTGAGGGCTTAAATCAATAAAGTAGAAACCAGGAAAACAATACAAAGAATCAATGCAACCAAGAGTTGGTTCTTTGAGAAAATCAACAAGATAGACAAACTTTTGTCCAAACTTACCAAACAGCAGAGAGTGAACATGTAAATTAACAAAATCAAAAATGAAAAGGGGGACATAACAACAGATTCTGAGGAAATCAAGAGAATCGTTAGTTCATACTTTGAAAATCTGTACTCCACAACATTCGAAAATTTAAAGGAAATGGATGACTTTCTGGATAGCTATCACTTGCCAAACAAAATCAAGAACAGATAAGCAATTTAAATAGACCTATAAGCCCTATGGAAATAGAAGCAGTCATCAAAAGTCTCCCAACCAAAAAAAGTCCAGGTCCAGGTGGCCTCAGTGCAGAATTCTACCAGAAATTCAAAGAACAGCTTATACCAATTCTTCTCAAAGTGTTCCACACAATAGAAGCAGAAGGGTCTTTGCCAAATTCTTTCTATGAGGCTTCAATAACCTTGATCCTCAAGCCACACAAAGATACAACTAAGAAAAAGAACTTCAGACCAATATCTATCATGAACATAGATGCAAAAATACTCAATAAAATACCGGCAAATCGGATCCAAGAACACATCAAAACAATCATTCACCACGATCAAGTAGGTTTCATCCCAGGGATGCATGGATGGTTCAACATACAAAAATTCATGAACGTAATCCACCATATAAACAAGCTGAATAGCAAAAATCATATGATCATCTCACTAGATGCTGAAAAAGCCTTTGACAAATTCCAACACCGCTTCATGATAAAGGTCTTGGAGAGATCTGGGATAACAGGGACATACTTAAATATAATAAAAGCTATATACAGTAAACCAACAGCCAACATCAAACTAAATGGACAGAAACTCAACGCAATTCCTCTAAAATCAGGAACAAAACAAGGCTGTCCACTCTCTTTATACATTTCCAACATGGTACTTGAAGTTCTAGCTCTTGCCATACAACAACAAAGGGGACTCAAGGGGATACAAATTGGGAAGGAAGAGGTCAAACTTTCACTGGTTGCAGACGATATCATAGTTTACATCAATGACCCAAAGAACTCTACCAGGGAATTCTTACAGCTGATTAACACCTTCAGCAAAGTGGCAGGCTTCAAGATCAACTCAAGAAAATCAGTAGCCCTACTATATACAGATGAAAAAAGGGCTGAAAAATAAATCAGAGAAACATCACCCTTTACAATTGCCACAAACAACATAAAATACCTTGGGGTAACACTAACCAAACAAGTGAAAGACCTGTATCATAATAACTTTGAAACTTTAAAGACAGAAATTAAAGAAGCGCTCAGAAAATGGAAAGATCTCCCATGCTCTTGGATAAGTAGGATCAATGTAGTAAAAATGGCAATCCTGCCAAAAGCAACCTACAGATTCAATGCAATCCCCATTAAAATCCCAGCACAATTTTTCACAGACCTTGAAAGAACAATAATCAATTTTGTATGGAAAAACCCAGTATAGCAAAAACAACCTTGTTCAACAAGGCAACATCCGGAGGCATCATCATCCCTGACCTCAAGCTCTATTATAGAGCTATAGTCCTGAAAACAGCTTGGTATTGGCACAAAAACAGACAGGTAGACCAATGGAATCGAATTGAAAATCCCGGTATTAACCCACACACGTACGGACATCTGATCTTTGACAAAGTAGCTAAAAATATACAATGGAATAAAGAAAGCATCTTCAACAAATGGTGCTGGCATAATTGGAGACTGGCATGTAGAAGAATGCAGATCGATCCATGTTTATCGCCATGCACAAAACTTAAGTCCAAATGGATCAAAGACCTCAACAAAAATCCAGCCACACTGAACCTCTTAGAAGAGAAAGTGGGTGGTACCCTTGAACGAATTGGTACAAGAGACAGCTTCCTGAACATAACACCAGTAGCACATACAGTGAGATCAACAATTAATAAATGGGACCTACTGAAACTGAGAAGCTTCTGTACGGCAAAGGACACAGTCAGCAAGACAAAAAGGCAGCCCACAGAATGGGAAAATATTCACTAATCCCACATCTGACAGAGGGTTGATCTCCAAAATTTAGAAAGAACTCAAGAAGCAAGTCTCCAAAACATCAAAGGACCCAATTAAAAATGGGCTGCAGAACTAAATATAGGGTTTTCAATAGAGGAGTCTAAAATGGCTGAGAGGCACTTGAGAAAGTGCTCAACATCCTTAGCCATCCGGGAAATGCAAATAAAAACAACTCTGAGATACCATCTCACTCCTGTCAGAATGGCTAAAATCAAAAACACCAATGACAATTTATGCTGAAGAGGATGTGGTGAAAGGGGGACACTCCTCCATTGCTGGTGGGAGTGCCAACTGGTTCAGCCACTTTGGAAATCAGCATGGAGATTCCTCAGAAAAATGGGAATAAACCTACCACAAGACCCAGCAACTCCACTCTTAGGCATAAACCCAAAAGATGCCCATTCATACAACAGAGATGTCTGTTCCACTATGTACCTAGCAGCTTTATTTGTTATAGCCAGAACTTGGAGGCAACCTAGATGTCCCTCAACCGAAGATTGGATAGAGAAAATGTGGTATATCTACACAATGGAGTACTATTCAGCAGAAAAAAGTAATGGAATCATGAGATTCGCATGCGAATGGATGACACTAGAAGAAACCATCCTGAGTGAGGCAACCCAGTCACTAAAAGAGAAACATGGCATGTATTCCCTCATATATGGATTTTAGACATAGATCTGGGGAGTGCCAGCCTACAATCCTATGGCCAGACAGTCTGGGAAACAGAAACTTCATTTAGTGGCTGATCAAGAAGAGGCAGACTCCCTTGGTTAAGTACTGAGCTGAACTCAAGAAAGCCAGTAACAGAGAGGGAGGACTGATGATCAAAGGAATTTAGACTGGGCTGGTTTAACCCCCAGAAACAGCTGACCAGACAAAGGTTAACACTTGAATCCCAGGCATCAGCCTGGGAATCCAGCATGGGACTGATCAAGACCCCCTGAATGTGGGTGTCAGTGAGGAGCCCTAGGTAATCTATTGAGCCTTGGGCAGCAGATCTGTACCCATCCCAATATGCACACAGACTTTGGACTCCCATAAAACAATGTGAGGTACACTCTCACCCTGAACTCTTGGTGAAGGGTCTAGGCCCTGCCCTATATGAAATGACAGACTATGGGCACCCCCATGGAGGGCCTCACCCTCCCTGGGGGAATGAGGGGATAACAGTAGGGGGAGAGGGTTGGGGGGAGTGCACGTGAGGAGGGGAGGTAAATGGAGAGGGTCCTGGAATTGACTTGTGAAGCAACCTTGTTTCTTATCTAAATTTAAACTGGAAAATAAAATAAAATTAAAATTAAAATAAAAAATGCTTCCTGGAAATAAAAATAAATACTTCTTTTATCTAATATGAAAGCTTTACCTTTGCGTCATCATCACATCGAAGTAACATGTTTTGCTCGGGTGCTTGTATTCATCCATATCGCCTATCTGGGTATCCCTGAAGTAGGGAGACATTTGTAAAGATATGTTAATGCAGGATTTGTCTCAGCTACCTTATGTTCAAATATAGTGCAGATAGTTCCTCCATATGGCAGTGGAAGTCACAATCTTCATCATAGTTACTACAAATGTTCCAGCTATACCAGTGAAGTGGCATTTCCTCTTTGTGTATTTACCCCTAGTAACATCTTTAGTTTTCATAAAACCTAACGCAATGTCATTGCATTATGAACGCAGTTTCTCTTTGCCTTTTTTCCAGGTTAATTTTCTGCTTGTTTTGTAATATGATGACCTGCTTTTGCTATGTATGCTCAGTCTGAATAGAACAAACCTGGAAGAAATGGAGATATTATAAAGACTCACCTGTGTCTCTCAAAATGACTATAAGACTATCAAAACAGTGAATCACAAAGATATGAAATTTCTCCAGGACTTTCATTCTGTGACAAGGAAAATGAAGGAGCCAAATGGTGGTATTTGTATCCCTGAAAGATTTTATACATTTCTAATAACTTATGAGACTGACTGCCTTACAGGTTAAGACTGAAGACCAATGATGGCTTAATGATGGCTGGGACTACACCTAATCAAGCGTGTTGAGATGTATATGTACTAAGATGGCTTTTCAAACTTTGTTCAAACTCCAGAACACTGAGCCTTTTCAGCTTTCTGGATCTGTTTGTCTTTCCTCCAAGTCTGGCCTCATTGAATAAATTGGATTTTTTTCTGATTTTCACTTTTAAAATGTCTGTTTTACTTGTCTTATTGAGGACAAGGGGCTAGTCGTGATTTAAAATAAAGGTTTATTATTCTCAAGTTTGATAGTTTTAATGTCTGCCATCTTCTAGGCAGCCTGAGAATGAAATCTGAGATTTCCCTGGTTCTAGTTGGAGATATGAAATAACAATATGTCCTAAAGATAATCTTTCTTAATATTGCTTCCTTCTTACATTTAGTTGATTTGCTGTTGAGAGTGTCTTCCTCTACAGTTCTAAGTAAAAAAACATATCTTCAAAAATAATTGTTACTGGAAATTTGAAACTGACAAACCCCAATTCCTGTACCGACACAGGGAATTTTTATACATTTGATTGTAGCAGAGCAGACAAAATTATGAAGACAAGAAACAAACAACAACAAATCCAAGTTCATGAGGATATATATCTTACCTGGAAGCAAGCAGCTTTCCTCAGCTAAGCATTGATATGTAAAGTACACAAAGCTCTGCCAACCTTGCTTATTTAATAGATATTAGATTATCTACCACCATCATTCACTTGCAAATTAATATTTCCTTAGTCATTATGCTAACTTCATGGAGGTTTCTTATTTACCTATTACTGTGTTTATAGAATGATAGGAGGTAATAATTTCCCAGGACTGAAAACTGTGAGATGGCACAAACAAGTCTCTACCCTTCAAGGAAGTTCTACCAGTGTTTTTATACATGTGAATTTTTCACATACTGCCTCCTAAAGTCCTTAAGATCACCTTCCCATTCTAAAAAAGGAAGACTGTCTTTCTGTAGGGATTATTGTCTCCATCCTATTTTCCCAAAACAGATTTGAATAAAGCTATCTCCTGAACCACTGACTCTCTCCATAACTGATTTAGGAGAGGTGGGAGACAGTAGGACCTACAGGCCCTGAAGCATGACTGCTTTGTCTTTTTGTAGAGTTATCTAATGTCTAGCTTCCATCTGAGATATGATTCCAAATCCCCACATCAACAAACAAAGAAACCATGAAAGTCATCTTGACATTGTCAATGTAAGCACCATTTAAGTGTCCAAGGCAAAAGTAATGTGAGAGCCAAAGTTATGTTTTAAGTTTTAATCATTGTGCCTAAGATATCCATAAAACATAAATATCTCTAATGTATAAGCCCCTTGCCCAAGAACAGATATGTTCAAGGTGCTTGAAACTGTTCAAAAAAAGATAATAAGCCACATTTCTACTCCCCAAAACAGGTGCGGTTGAGCCAGCTCTACTGGATGTGCTTGAATATATGTAAGTGGGAGGTTTGCAGACAAGAAATACATAGGGATATATGCTTGCCTTTTATTAGACCTGGTGGTAAATATTTAGCCTTGTGGGTCTGCCTTTGCAAGCCTCTGGAAGATGTGACACATTGTCACCATTCTCTGGGAAATCCATAATGTACCAGAGCAGAGTCCATCATCTTTGCAAGGATTTAAATAAAACTTGCTTCAAATTTGTCTCAAAATGTGTGGTAGTGGCCCTATTCTTGACTGGTAGTATTAATATTTTATGGAAAACCTATACAGGTTAAAAGCAACCCCCAAAAATTCTGATATTAGATTTTCTCTCCAGGTCTCCAGATGGAGGATATACCTCAGTGTTGGGGGAAGTCCTGTGCATTTGTCAATAAAGTACTGTTGAGCCTACAGGGAACCAAGATAGGAGGGACTAGGAGTCCAGGAGAACTCTGGGAAGGAGAAACACAAGAGAGACGACATGTAACACCATGGGGGTAGGAAGCCCGGAACCATTCTCCGGTAATCGACATACTTAGATTAACAATTATGGGGTAATTACTTAAGTCAGAGATAGCCAGTAAGAAACACGCAAGGCCAACAGCTTCATAATTAATATAGCCTCCTGTGTTTATTTGGGACTGATGCGGATCTAGAACCAGGCGGGCAGGACGGTTTCTCACAAGGAAAAGCTTCTCTTAACAAAATGGTGATCAGGAGTGGGATTATGAATTTCCACACAAAATAACAAAAGCTTTAAAGGAATTTTAAAAACAGAAGAACAGAGAGAAGCACAGATTTCTGGTAGCAGCATTTTTCTCAGGTTTGCTCTGTTTTGCTAGCGACGAGCCGAGATTCTCATGGATCGCTTACCGGAGTCTTCCTGACTCGATATAAAAAAAAAACAGCCGACAAGGTTGTTTTAAGAGACTCTGCTAATGATTGAAAGGTGTGTACGTACAGCTGGAAGTGGCAGCTTTTGCTGGATGTCAGCATGGACTGAGGCGGTAAGCTGGAATCACGCTTATGCCCACCATCTTGATGAAAAGCCGGCAGTTTAAAACAGCCGCGGTTTTACAGATAAGACACGTGGCCAGAAAAACATAAAGATTTACAGTAAAGTCAGAGTTGGATAAAGAAAAATCTCTAAAGGTTTACAGTGTCTTTAAAAATATACATAAGACTGAGAGAGAAAATAAACCGACCAAGTGGTAAATAAATAGAAAAGCAGGCATTGTGGTGGTGCACGCCAGTAGGATTTACTCCAGAGGCAGAGGCAGGCAGATTTCCAAAGAGAAACCCTGTCTCAGAGAAAAATAAATAAAAGTAAAATAAATAAAGTAATAATAGATAAATAAATAAGCCACGTAAAGATGGAAAATACAGAGAAAGTCTGGATACTGTACGCTATTGTGTTTTTCAGTTTTTTCATTGCTAAGGAAGGAACGACTGATAAAGTACACTTGCTTATAAATGCTGCTAAATTAATTCAACTTATATCTTTTGAAAATGCCTTGACTTCAAAATTTAAGTATAAGGATATGTTACTCGGAAAAGGAGTTTTAGTTTATGTTTCTACAGAAAATGAAAAGCTGAGGATTCCTTCCAGGCTTCTGTGGTTTGAAGAACCAAGACCCCCGGAAGCAGTGGACCAGGTGTTCCAACTATTTAGACAGCTAAGATGATGCAGCTTTACAGACCCTGAAAATAAGGACTTATACAGGTTTCTGAGTTTTGTCATGATCCCCATGGTATGAACAGTGCCCCCTTCCAGCAGGAAGCAGTTTGGAATGAGCGACGTCCTAATTCCCATCTTGTTTATAAATCTTTGTTTTCATTTAAATGGGATTGTTTATAATTGGCTAATGATCACAGTCGATCTCTTGTTAATGGTAAAAAGGGGAATTATGGTATTGATATTGTTTTTCATTTATTGATACAAATTCAAGGTCAATTTTGTGATGCTTATATTTCTCCTCTTGATTAAGTATTGTGCTTATACTGATCTTTTACAATGTAATGCATAATTGAATACAGATTATAGATAGTTACTTATAATAGTTAGAATTTATAGTTAGGTAAGTTAGGTTTTCTAGATATACAGAAATATATTTGAGATAAGATAAACAGTCTTCAAACCTCTCAAAGACCTTCAGAAAATGACATTTAAAATGGTTTAGGGATTTTCTTGACAATGAGAAATTTCTGCTCCTGGCATCACCGATTATGTCTGAGAGGAAGATGGGCATCAAAGAAACTCGTTATGGAGTTTGCTTTCAACATGTCAAGATTAGCCATTTGGGCAAGAAACTGCTCTTGCCTAGACTGACTGTTGCTGTATAATCTGGACATGCAGGACCCACAGGAAAGTGACTGCTGAACTCATTCTTACAGGGTTCCTGCTTCATGGAAGAGTCTACGGGACATTCTGCAGGTCACAGAAAAATGACTAACAGACTGCTGATGCAGATGGACAGTTTTGAAATTTCCTGCTTGACTGAGAAATCTTCTGGATACATTGTGGCCTATAGGCTGAAGATGGATGCCCCAACGTTACAGAGGAACTTCGGATGACTGTCCAGGCAGTAAGATGTCTCTGTCAATCCTAGTGTTTATATATTATCCTTCTGTGGTCTTTGATAGAGTTGAAGGCAGATAGTTATAATTATAGTTTTCCTTAGTTATGATAAAAGATAAGCTACATTTTGGACTTTGGACTCACAAGGATGGGATGGATGATATTTTCTTTAAATCTTGCTAAAATATTGTAACTATGTTCTTTCTTGATAACTGTTCTGTTATGTATAATTTGACGGTGTTAAAGTTAAGACCTTTCTTTTTGTTTAAACAGAAAAGAGGAGATGTTGGGGGAAGTCCTGTGCATTTGTCAATAAAGTACTGTTGAGCCCATAGGGAACCAAGATAGGAGGGACTAGGAGTCCAGGAGAACTCTGGGAAGGAGAAACACAAGAGAGTCGACATGTAACACCATGGGGGTAGGAAGACCGGAACCATTCTCCGGTAATCGACATACTTAGAATAACAATTATGGAGTAATTACTTAAGTCAGAGGTAGCCAGTAAGAAACAAGCAAGGCCAACAGCTTCATAATTAATATAGCCTCCTGTGTGTTTATTTGGGACTGATGCGGATCTGGAACCAGGTGGGCGGAACGGTTTCTCACAAGGAAAAGCTTCTCTTAACACCTCAGG
>NW_024433250.1:0-11624 GCF_017639785.1 Mesocricetus auratus | reverse complement strand
TAAGCACGTAGTTTCACACACTGTGTCGTATCGTTAGTTTTGAAGAAGTTAAGCATGTACTTTCACACACAATGTTGTATCGTTAGTTTTGAAGAAGTTAAGCATGCACTTTCACACACAGTTTTGTATCGTTAGTTTGGAAGAAGTTAAGCATGTAGTTTCACACACAGTGTCGTATCGTTAGTTTTGAAGAAGTAAAGCACGTAGATTCACACACTGTGTTCTATCGTTAGTTTTGAGGAAGATAAGCACGCACTTTGACACACAGTGTTGTATCGTTAGTTTTGAAGAAGTTAAGCATGTAGTTTCATACACAGTGTTGTATCGTTAGTTGTGAAGATGTTAAGCACGTACTTACACAAACAGTGTTGTATTGTTAGTTTTGAAGAAGTTAAGCACCTGATTTCACACACAGTGCTGTTTCGTTAGTTTTGAAGAAGTTAAGCATGTACTTTCACACACAGTGTTGAATCGTTTGTTTTGAAGGGGTTAATCACCTAGTTTCACACACAGTGTCGTATCGTTAGTTTTGAAGAAGTTAAGCACGTACTTTGACACACAGTGTTGTATCGATAGTTTTGAAGAAGTAAGCATGTAGTTTCACACACAGTGTCGTATCGTTAGATTTGAAGAAGTAAAGCTTGTACTTTCACACACAATGTTGTATCGTTAGTTTTGGAGAAGTTAAGCATGCACTTTCACACACAGTGTAGTATTGTTAGGTTTGAAGAAGTTAAGCCCGTAGTTTCACACACAGTGTTGTATCGTTAGTTTAGAAGTTAAGCATGTAGTTTCATACACAGTGTTGTATCGTTAGTTTTGAAGATGTTAAGCATGTACTTACACAAACAGTGTTGTATCATTAGTTTTGAAGAAGTTAAGCACCTGACTTCACACACAGTGTTGTATCGTCAGTTTTGAAGAAGTTAAGCATGTAGATTCACACACTGTGTTGTATCGTTAATTTTGAAGAAGTAAAGCACGTAGATTCACACACTGTGTTGTATCGTTAATTTTTGAGGAAGATAAGCACGCACTTTGACACACAGTGTTGTATCGTTAGTTTGGAAGAAGTTAAGCATGTAGTTTCACACACAGTGTCGTATCGTTAGTTTTGAAGAAGTAAAGCACGTAGATTCACACACTGTGTTGTATCGTTAATTTTTGAGGAAGATAAGCACGCACTTTGACACACAGTGTTGTATCGTTAGTTTTGAAGAAGTTAAGCATGTAGTTTCATACACAGTGTTGTATCGTTAGTTGTGAAGATGTTAAGCACGTACTTACACAAACAGTGTTGTATTGTTAGTTTTGAAGAAGTTAAGCACCTGATTTCACACACAGTGTTGTTTCGTTAGTTTTGAAGAAGTTAAGCATGTACTTTCACACACAGTGTTGAATCGTAAATTTTGAAGAAGTTAAGCATGCAGTTTCACACACAGTGTCGTATCGCTAGTTTTGAATAAGTAAAGCACGTAGATTCACACACTGTGTTCTATCGTTAGTTTTGAGGAAGATAAGCACGCACTTTGACACAGTGTTTTATAGTTAGTTTTGAAGAAGTTAAGCACGTACTTTGACACACAGTGTTGTATCGATAGTTTTGAAGAAGTAAGCATGTAGTTTCACACACAGTGTCGTATCGTTAGATTTGAAGAAGTAAAGCATGTACTTTCACACACAGTGTTGTATCGTTAGTTTTGAAGAAGTTAAGCATGCACTTTCACACACAGTGTAGTATTGTTAGTTTTGAAGAAGTTAAGCATGTAGTTTCACACACAGTGTTGTATCGTTAGTTTTGAAGAAGTTAAGCATGTAGTTTCACACACAGTGTTGTATCGTTAGTTTTGAAGAAGATAAGCATGTAGTTTCACACACAGTGTTGTATCGTTAGTTTTGAAGAAGTTAAGCATGCACTTACACAAACAGTGTTGTATCGTTAGTTTTGAAGAAGTTAAGCACTTGATTTCACACACAGTGTTATATCGTTAGTTTTGAAGAAGTTAAGCATGTAGTTTCACACACAGTTTTGTATCATTAGTTTTGAAGAAGTTAAGCATGTACTTTCACACACAGTGTTGTATCGTTAGTTTTGAAGAAGTTAAGCACTGTAGTTTCACACACAGTGTTGTATTGTTAGTTTTGAAGAAGTTAAGCATGTACTTTCACACACAGAGTTGTATCGTAAATTTTGAAGAAGTTAAGCATGTACTTTCACACACAGTGTTGTATCGTTAGTTTTGAAGAAGTTAAGCATGCACTTTCACACACAGTGTTGTATTGTTAGTTTTGAAGAAGTTAAGCACCAGATTTCACACACAAGGTTGTTTCGTTAGTTTTGAAGAAGTTAAGCATGTACTTTCACACACAGTGTTGAATCGTAAATTTTGAAGAAGTTAAGCATATAGTTTCACACACAGTTTTGTATCGTTTGTTTTGAAGGGGTTAATCACCTAGTTTCACACACAGTGTCGTATCGTTAGTTTTGAAGAAGTTAAGCACGTACTTTGACACACAGTGTTGTATCGATAGTTTTGAAGAAGTTAAGCATGTAGTTTCACACACAGTGTCGTATCGTTAGATTTGAAGAAGTAAAGCATGTACTTTCACACACAATGTTGTATCGTTAGTTTTGAAGAAGTTAAGCATGTACTTACACAAACAGTGTTGTATCGTTAGTTTTGAAGAAGTTAAGCATGTAGTTTCACACACAGTGTCGTATCGTTAGTTTTGAACAAGTTAAGCATGTACTTTCACACCCACTGCAGTATCGTTAGTTTTGAAGAAGTTAAGCATGTAGTTTCACAAACAGTGTTGTATCGTTAGTTTTGAAGAAGTTAAGCATGTAGTTTCACACACAGTGTTGTATCGTTAGTTTTGAAGAAGTTAAGCATGCACTTACACAAACAGTGTTGTATAGTTAGTTTTGAAGAAGTTAAGCACCTGACTTCACACACAGTGTTGTATCGTTAGTTTTGAAGAAGTTAAGCATGTACTTTCACACACAGTGTTGTATCGTAAATTTTGAAGAAGTTAAGCATGTACTTTCACACACAGTGTTGTATCGTTAGTTTTGAAGAAGTTAAGCATGCACTTTCACACACTGTGTTGTATTGTTAGTTTTGAAGAAGTTAAGCACGAAGTTTCACACACAGTGTTGTATCGTTAGTTTTGAAGAAGTTAAGCATGTAGTTTCACACACTGTGTCGTATCGTTAGTTTTGAAGAAGTTAAGCATGTACTTTCACACACAATGTTGTATCGTTAGTTTTGAAGAAGTTAAGCATGTACTTTCACACACAGTGTTGTATCGTTAGTTTTGAAGAAGTTAAGCATGTAGTTTCACACACAGTGTTGTATCGTTAGTTTTGAAGAAGTTAAGCATGTACTTACACAAACAGTGTTGTATCGTTAGTTTTGAAGAAGTTAAGCACCTGATTTCACACACAGTGTTGTATCGTTAGTTTTGAAGAAGTTAAGCATGTACTTTCACACACAGTGTTGTATCGTTAGTTTTGAAGAAGTTAAGCATGTAGTTTCACACACAGTGTTGTATTGATAGTTTTGAAGAAGATAAGCATGTAGTTTCACACACAGTGTTGTATCGTTAGTTTTGAAGAAGTTAAGCATGTACTTTCACACACAGTGTTGTATCGTTAGTTTTGAAGAAGTTAAGCATGTAGTTTCACACACAGTGTTGTATTGATTAGTTTTGAAGAAGTTAAGCATGTAGTTTCACACACAGTGTTGTATCGTTAGTTTTGAAGAAGATAATCATGTAGTTTCACACACAGTGTTATATCGTTAGTTTTGAAGAAGTTAAGCATGCACTTACACAAACAGTGTTGTATCGTTAGTTTTGAAGAAGTTAAGCACTTGTATTCACACACAGTGTTGTATCGTTAGTTTTGAACAAGTTAAGCACATAGATTCACACACTGTGTTGCATCGTTAGTTTTGAGGAAGATAAGCACGTACTTTGCCACACAGTGTTGTATCGTTAGTTTTGAAGAAGTTAAGCATGTAGTTTCATACACACTGTTATATCGTTAGTTTTGAAGAAGTTAAGCACCTAATTTCACACACTGTGTTGTATCATTAGTTTTGAAGTAACTGAGCACGTAGTTTCTATTAAGTGTTATAAGGTAAGTTCTCATGTAGTTAAGCACATCGTTTCACACACAGTGTTGTATCATTAATTTTGAAGAAGTTAAGCATGTACTTTCACACACAGTGTTTTATCGTTAGATTTGAAGAACTTAAGCATGTAGTTTCACACACAGGGTTGTATTGATAGTTTTGAAGAAGATAAGTGTCCCGCGCTACAGTGTAGCCAGCAAGAACGACGCGGCACACTTAGGATCCTTCTGCAGAACAGCTTTAATGCATCTTGAGAGGGAGATCATAAGCTTACAGAGCAGAGACCCAGGGAGTGAAAAGCCCAACCCTTATATAGCTCAGCAGTCCCCGCCTCGGACGTGTCATCTCCTGACTGGCTCCTGCTCGTCAGCCCATATGACGCCACTGGAGAGGCAGAGAGTAAGGGATAGAAAAGTAGCAGGCACGTGTGCACCAAGGTTGTTTACTCCAACTGACAATGGGTGTCAGCGCCATCTTGTAACGGATGGAAGAATCCAAATTGTTTTCTTTATGAATTTGATTCTCTCTGTTTTGGGATAGTTATTACTAATTGTGGGGAGCCGCCCCCACATTTTCCGTTACAAGATGGCGCTGACACCCGTTGTCAGTTGGAGTAAACAACCTTGGTGCGCATGTGCCTGCTACTTTTCTATCCCTTACTCTCTGCCTCTCCCGTGGCGTCATATGGGCTGACGAGCAGGAGCCAGTCAGGAGATGACACGTCCGAGGCGGGGACTGCTGAGCTATATAAGGGTTGGGCTTTTCACTCCCTGGGTCTCCGCTCTGTAAGCTTATGCTCTCCCTCTCAAGACACATTAAAGCTGTTCTGCAGAAGGATCCTAAGTGTGCCGCGTCGTTCTTGCTGGCGAGACGGTAGCGCGGGACATCAATCTCCCCCTTTTTGTTTTAATAGCAAACAGGCTCTCCCAGGACATTAGAGGGTAGAGACAGTGGTTGAACTTCCCAAAGAACAAAATTAGTGAGACGTGTACGAAACCTATCCCTAGATTCATCAAAATCTGGGATGCTTCCGACCTGTCCTCTGCCTTTTTTTGGGAAAAGGGAAAAAATACAGCAAGTAACCCTTATGCAGGACAACATGTCTCTCAGAGGAAAATGACTCTCTGTGCGATGCCTTTGCTCAACACCCCTCTTGGGAGGCCAGACTAAACACTCTACCCTGTGCAATGAACCTATGTTCCGGGTGTGCAGGAGCTGTTCAGTCGGCAGCCTATTGCTTAAGCATAGTCAACCAGATATCGGTTGACGCCCCTTGCTCGAGCGCAGCCAGTGCTTGTGCTATGACCACCTTATCTCTTTTGTTTTGGGTTCTGAGCTTGCAGACCAGCCAGAGAATAAACACTATTCCGCAGCATAGGACTGCTCCAAACAATCCCACCCCCACCCATTCTTTGAAATATTAAACAGCTGAAGAAATCCACGAAGACAATCCCTCCATGAAGGACAGGTCAAGGCGGGTAGAATTAATCTGAACAATGGCGACCCTCAATTCGTGAAGCATCTGTTCAAATTCATAGGTCCAATTCATTGCAATTAGTGCCATCAATGTCAAGTTGTTCCTCTTTGTCACGGGAATATGTCTCGCCATCCTTTTGCTCCATAATGGTTCTGGTGAGTCGTTCTGGGACCCAAAAGGGATTTTCTTCATTCTGTGGAAAAACACAAACAGCTCCCCTGGATCTTATTAGAATAGGATCCGGGCCTTTCCATTCATTAGTTAGCACATCTTTCCATTTTACAAATTCTTTTGGCCTATCAGGCTCTAAACTGTGGCGATCGGCCGCAGTGTGGCCTTGGGCATCAGAGTTCAAGAAATTAAGGGTAAAAAGTGCCATGGATACAGCAACTCTTGGTACCGAGGGTAGAACATCCTCAATACTCCCCTTTTGTTTAATCAGATATGATTTGAGTGTACGATGGGCACGTTCCACAATGCCCTGTCCTTGAGGGTTATAAGGTAGGCCAGTTAGATGGGTAACATCCATTTGCCGACAAAACTGTCGGAATTTTTGAGAGGTATATGCTGGTCCATTGTCTGTTTTTAAAATTCTGGGTTTTCCCCAAGCACTCCAGGCCTCAAGGCAATGTTGAATCACATATGAGGCCTTTTCCCCTGTTAGGGGTGTGGCGAACATTACGCCAGAACAGGTGTCAACAGAAACATGAACATATTGAAGGCTTCCAAAAGAGGGAATATGAGTAACATCCATCTGCCACATCTGCAATTGTCTAATGCCACGTGGGTTTATTCCCATGTGGGGAGTAGGTAAGAATTCGCAGCAATTCTGGCATTGAGTAACAATTTCCCTAGCCTCTTTCCTGGATAGAGCAAAACGACGGCGCAAGGTCTCAGCCGTCACATGAAAGCGCTGATGGAATTCTTTTGCTGCTTGTGCGTGGGTAGACAAGGCAGCGGCCACCAGCTTTGTAGCCTTGTCCGCTAAGTCATTCCTTAAGGACATGGGACCTGGGAGTCCAGAATGTGCTCGGACATGGGTAATGAAAACAGGAAATCTTCTATTTAACAAGGCAGCTTGTATCTTTTGAAAGATGTTAGCAACTCTGCTGGAGGATCTTATTATTCCAGCTATCTCAAGGAGATTAACTGCATTAACCACATAAGAGGAATCTGATACAATATTGAGGGGTCCTGGAAAATCCTCAAGAACCTCCAGTACTATCAGACATTCTACAACTTGAGGTGAAGTTTCATTATATTGTTTAGATATAACCCTATCCTTGACCACATAAGCTCCCATACCAGTTTTTGATCCATCAGTGTACACCACAGTCCCATCTGGGAGTGGGTCTTTAGCTGTCACTTGTGGAAACACTATAGCCTGGTTTAGGGCAAACTGTAAAATTGGATGCTTTGGAAAATGATTATCAATTTGTCCTGAAAAGGAAGTAACTAAAACTGCCCAATCACTAGATGTGGCTGCCAAGGTCTGAACTTGTGCAGCAGTATAAGGCACAATCAAGGAATCAGGATCCCTGCCAAAATGTGTAACAGCTGCTTTTATTCCGCGAAGCGCGAGCTGTGCAACAGCATCAGGGTACCAGTCAATAATCTTAGCAGGGGAAGCATTTGGATGAATCCAAAGTAATGGTCCATGTTGCCACAGGACTGCAGTTGGCAATTGAGCTGTCTTAAAAACACACAGATTAAAAGGTAGTGACTCCTCAATACGTTGTAATTGTGCTTCCTGTAAGGCCTCTTCCACCATCTGTAAGGCTCGGTGGGCGGCAGGGGTAAATTTTCTGGGTGAGGAGATATGAGGCTCACCCTCCAGGAGATCGAAGAGGGGTTTTAGATCAGCAGATGGAATTTTTAAAAAGGGCCTCAACCAATTTATATCTCCCAGAAGTTTCTGAAAATCATTTAATGTTTGTAAGTGGTCTTTGCGAATTTCTATTTTCTGAGGAACTATATTTTTGGGAGTAATCATTGAGCCCAAAAAGAGGCCTGTATCTGCAATTTGAACCTTTTCTGAGGCAATCTCTAATCCCCACTGTTTTAATTCAGCCACCAGCATGGGGAAAGCCTTTTGTAAAACATCTAACTCTTTGTGACAAATAAGAATATCGTCCATATAATGGATAACGATTAAAGATGTAAATTGCTTCCTAATTGGCTCCAAAGCCTCCTGCACATACAGCTGACATATTGTTGGGCTATTGGCCATGCCTTGCGGCAGTACCTTCCACTGAAATCTCTTGTCTGGTTCCATATGATTAAGAGAAGGGATAGTGAAGGCAAACCTTGGTCTATCCCGTGGGTAAAGTGGAATAGAGAAGAAACAATCCTTAATATCTATAATAATAAGCTTCCAATCTTGAGGGAGTGCAGAAAGCAAAGGAAGGCCTCTTTGAACAGGGCCAAAAAGATGCATCTGATTGTTAATGGCCCGCAGGTCATGGAGTAATCTCCACTTCCCAGATTTCTTCTTAATAACAAAAATTGGTGTATTCCATGGGGAGGTAGAAGGCTCTAGATGCCCCAGCCGTTCCTGTTCTTGCACTAATCTTGTGACAGCCTCTAATTTTTCAGAGGATAGAGGCCATTGAGAGACCCATAACGGCTCCTCTGTTTTCCATGGTATGGGTCGTGAAGCCTCAACGGCCCCTAAATAAAACCCAGTCCTTTTCTACCCCGATTTCCGTGTTGCGTAATGGGTTTTATTCTGCCTTGTTCTTGCCTACCCAAGCCTCTACCCTTTGTATACCCCATCTTTGCCATAATGGCTGATGCCTGGGGGAGTATTCATTAGTTAGGGTCATGCCCATGGCTTGTAACACATCCCGTCCCCATAAATTTACAGGGAGTGGCAACACATAGGGGGTAAAACATCCCTGTTTGCCCTCAGCATTCCGCCAGGTTAAGGCTGAGGCACTGATGGCAGGAGAGGACTGGTATCCAAGACCTTGTAGAGAATGAGATGAAACAACAGTGGGCCAAGACTTCGGCCACCAATGGAGTGAAATAATGCTTTTGTCTGCTCCCGTATCCATTATCCCTTCAAATTCTTTTCCATTAATTAACAATTTTATTGTAGGTCTCTCATTTAGGGGTATAGCCAGATAGGCTGAATCACTTCCAGAAGATCCCATAGCCCTTTTTTGTAAAGTGTAGGTTTCTCCATCCCCGAGGGAGGGCAGCAACACCAGTTGTGCAATTCTATCTCCCTGCTTTATAGAAAATACACCCCGAGGGCTAGAACAGAGAACTTGAATCTCCTCTTTATGATACGGGTCAACAATTCCAGGATATATAATGAGTCCCTGTAAAGTTAAGGAGCCACGGCCCAGAATAAGCCCAATGGTGGCAGGGGGCAAAGGTCCAGGGGAATGGACTAGGACCGGTTGAACATTCATTTGGGGCATGAGTAAGAAGTCGGAGGCGGCACGCAAGTCCATTCCGGGGGTTCCTCGGAAGCCTCCACTTCCTCTTGATTGCTTTTCTGAAATCGGTTCCCATATTTCTGAGGGCCCTGGGACCATGGGCCCCGTGACCCGTTTTTTGATTGGGGTACCTTGGGTTCTTCAATAGGGGGCAGAAGCCTCCCTTTTACATCCCGGACTGACCTGCATTCGCTAGCCCTATGATAACCTTTACCACAACGATGGCAAAGCTTCGATTCTCTTGTTCTTTCAGGGGCTTGACAATCTTTCTTAAGGTGCACCATTCTCCCACAATTAAAACAAGCTTTTCGACTAGATAAATCTCTATACCTGTGCGTTTGTAAAATGGCGGCAGCTAGTCCTGCATTGGTTAGGGGTCCCCCCAGCTCCCTGCACACTCTGAGCCAATCTTGTAAACCTTTGCTTTTGCGAGGGGCGATAGCCGCTCGACATTCCTGGGTTGCTTGTTCATAGACAAGTTGCTCAATCAGGGGCATAGCTTGTTCTGAATCACCAAAGATGCGACTGGCGGCCTCTGTCATTCTGGCCACAAAGTCTGAAAATGGCTCTTGGGGTCCTTGGACAATCTTTGTAAGGTGTCCACTGGACTCTCCCCTTTTTGTGAGGGCCTTCCATGCTTTAATAGCGGCGGCCGACACCTGACCATAGACACCCCAGATGTAGTTGGTTTGATTAAGGGCATGTTGACCCTGACCTGTCAGCATTTCAAATGTCCACTGCCTCTGATTCTCATCTTCAGCCGTGGCATTAACTCTAGCTTGTGCCTGGGCTGCATCATACCAGAGAGCCTTCCATTCCATGTATTGTCCCATGTTGGGAAGCACTGCTTTTACTGTCGTCTGCCAGTCAGTGGGAGTCATGGCAAAATTAGCAAGCCTTTCCACCTGTAATGTGGTAAAGTTAGCATTGACCCCATAATTACGAACGGATTCGGCCAATTCTTTGATTTGATTGTAATCTACAGGGGTATGTACTCTTCCGCCTTCCGCATTCTCGAATACTGGAAAAGCCATTTGTATTTTTCTCCGTTCCTCTAAAGGTAAAAAGGAGTCAATACCAGTATTCAGCCGAAGCTCATACTGCGGAGGCGCTGAGGGGCGTGAGCCCGCCGGATTTATAGGCGGTGGCCTCACATTCATTTTTGTTTTCAGTGGCCGGTGTCTATCAGGGTGATATCTTTCTTCCTCATACCGTGCCACCTCCTCCTCTAGACCACCTTCTTCGCTAGAATACAGAGTGTCAGAATCAGAATTATCTAGCTCCAAGGCTTCTAGCTCTACTGTAGGGTATAGACTAGATTCTGGTTTTTTCTTTTTCTTAGATTTGTTAGGGGGTGAATGATCACTCCCTTCTTTCTCTCCCCCTTTCTTAACTTCTTGGGGAGGGCCTTTTTTCTTAGACATGTCTTTCCTTTTGCGAGCTCCCATTCTCTCACTCCGTTCAGTTTCTGACATGCTATCCTGAACTTCCTCTAAGGTTCCCTGACTTTCTATTATAGCAGGGTGACAGGCCTCATCCTCCAAGCAGTTTTTAACTAGCTTCCAAATGGCTTTGGTACCTAAGTGGAGATCTCCTTCTGCATGCTTCCTGTCTAGTTCTTTACCTAGCTTGTTCCATGAGGCCACAGTGAGGGACCCGGAACAAGCATACCATGGTGCCACTCTATCTACCTCCTTCACAAAATTTTGAAGTGTTCGTGGTGCAATTTTAAGATCTCTTTGTTTTAGCACAGTCTGTAGGGCAGTAACCACTGACTGTGACAACCCCATCGCGCTAGCGGCTTATCTAAAAAACGGCGCTCGACTCCGTTACCAGACTGACAGCACCAGACTGACAGCACCAGACTGACAGCACCAGCCTGACAGCACCAGACTGACAGCACCAGACTGACAGCACCAGACTGACAGCACCGTTCTGTCAGCACCAGCCACGATGAAGGAGAAGGACAAACAGGACTAGCACCAAAGCCTCCACTGACCCGTCCCACGGTGATGACAAACTGAGGCCAAAGTCGAGAAAAGGGGTGTTCAGGATAAAGCATACCTCTCTGAACTTACGTCCCTGCAGTTCTGAATCCGCCCCGTCTTCCGAGGGGTCTCCCGCGGCGCCGGCGATGTTGAAGAGTTCCCGGGTTTCGGCACCAGATGTCCCGGGCTACCGTCTCGCCAGCAAGAACGACGCAGCACACTTAGGATCCTTCTGCAGAACAGCTTTAATGCGTCTTGAGAGGGAGAGCATAAGCTTACAGAGCGGAGACCCAGGGAGTGAAAAGCCCAACACTTATATAGCTCAGCAGTCCCCGCCTCGGACGTGTCATCTCCTGACTGGCTCCTGCTCGTCAGCCCATATGACGCCACGGGAGAGGCAGAGAGTAAGGGATAGAAAAGTAGCAGGCACATGCGCACCAAGGTTGTTTACTCCAACTGACAACGGGTGTCAGCGCCATCTTGTAACGGAAAATGTGGGGGCGGCTCCCCACAACTAATACTTCCCAAAAAGTCACTGCAAGCTATTTGCCAATACTCATTATCCTTCCATAAG
>NW_024433249.1:0-6976 GCF_017639785.1 Mesocricetus auratus | reverse complement strand
TCCAGAGCCTGCAGATCGCCTGGGAACTGCACAGAGCTCCCAATCCCGGCGGGAGCCAAGCACCCCAGACTCCAGAGCTTCTCTCCCACAAACGATTCCAGGAAACGAGAGGAGGCTGGGAGTACAGGGAAGTAGCTGTCCTTCCGGCAGCATCAGGTAAACAAGCCAGCTTCCCGGCCTGTGTTCCAGAGCCTGCAGATCGCCTGGGAACAGCACAGAGCTCCCAATCCCGGCAGGAGCATCAGGTAAACAGGCCAGCTTCCCGGCCTGTGTTCCAGAGCCTGCAGATCGCCTGGGAACAGCACAGAGCTCCCAATCCCGGCGGGAGCATCAGGTAAACAGGCCAGCTTCCCGGCCTGTGTTCCAGAGCCTGCAGATCGCCTGTGAACTGCACAGAGCTCCTAATCCCGGCGGGAGCCAAGCACCCCAGACTCCAGATCTTCTCTCCCACCAACGAGACTAGGAAACGAGAGGAGGCTGGGAGTACAGGGAAGTAGCTGTCCCTCTGGCAGCATCAGGTAAACAGGCCAGCTTCCCGGCCTGTGTTCCAGAGCCTGCAGATCGCCTGGGAACTGCACAGAGCTCCCAATCCCGGCGGGAGCCAAGCACCCCAGACTCCAGATTTTCTCTCCCACCAAAGAGACCAGGAAACTACAGGAGCCAGGGAGACCAGGGGAGTAGCTGTTCCAGATAAGGTACAACAGGACCCAGCATAGGTTCCAAGGGACCAGGTAGGAGGCTAAGCGCCCCAGATTCCTGTTCTTCTCTACCCACAGACCAGCATTTGGACAAGGTATAGAAGAACCACCAGATTACTGGACTTACTAGCAACCACCAAAAGGGAACTCTGGTCCCCAGACCAGAAAGGGGCTCTTTCTGCACCCACTAGAAGAAGAGATGGGAAAGAGTCAATACAAAAACACAGTCAGCAACAGAAAAACAAATATGACACCGCCAGATTCTAGAGACTCCACACCAGCAAGACCCCAATATTCCAACGCGAAGGAAGCAGAAGAGAACGACCTTAAAAGCACTTTCATGAAAATGATAGAGACCCTAAAAGAGGATATTGGAAAATCCCTCATAGAAATGGAAGAAAAAACAAACCAAAAAATGCAAGAAATGGAAGAACAAACAAACCAAAAAATGCAAGAATTGGAAGAAAAAACAAACCAAAAAAGGCACGAAATGGAAGAAGAAATGAAGCAAAAAATGCAAGAAATGGAAGAAAAAGCAAAGCAAAAAATGCAAGAATTAGAAGAAGAAACATACCAAATAAGGCAGGAAATGGAAGAAGAAACAAATCAAAAAATGCAAGAAATGGTAGAAAAAAACAAAGCAAAAAATGAAAAAAATGGAGGAAGAAACAAACCAAAAAAGGCAGGAAATGGAAGAAGAAACAAAGCACAAAATCCAAGAAATGGATCAAAAAGCTAACCAAAAAATGCAAGAAATGGAAGAAAGAACAAACCAAAAAATTCATAAAAGGCAACAAACGGACGAACAGATGAACAGAAAATTGCAAGAAGCAATGCAAACGCTGCAAGGGTTGAAAACTGAAATAGAGACACTAAAAAAACACAATCTGAAGAAAGGCAGAAAATAGAAAAGCTGGACAAACAGTCAGGCACTACCAATACAAGCATTACCAACAGAATAGAAGAGATGGAAGAGAGAATCTCAAGTGTTGAAGATACATTAGGAGAAATGGATTTATCAACAAAAGAAAACCTTAAATCCAACAAATCCTTAACACAAAGCATCCAGGAATTATGGGACACCATGAAAAGAGCAAACCTAAGAATAATAGGTATAGAAGAAGGAGAAGAAATCCACCTCAAAGGGGCAGAAGGCATATTCAACAAAATCATAGAAGGAAACTTTCCCAAACTTAAGAAAGACATGCCAATGAAGGTACAAGAAGCCTACAGAACACCAAATAGAGTGGATCACAAAAAAATCCCCTCGCCACATAATAATCAAGACCCCAAACATACAGAATTAAGAAAGAATATTAAGAGCAGCTAAGGAAAAAGGTCAAGTAACATATAAAGGCAGACCTATCAGAATTACACCTGATTTCTCCATGGAAACTCTGAAAGCAAGAAGGTCCTGGATAGATATTCTACCTACACTAAGAGACCATGGATGCCAGCCCAGTCTACTATACCCGGCAAATCTCTCAATCACTATAGACGGAGAAAACAAGATATTCCATGACAAAACTAGATTCAACCAATATGTGTCCACTAACCCAGCCCTACAGAAAATTTTGGAAGGAAAACTCCAACACAAGGAAGCTAACTACAACCAGAAAAACATAAGCATTAGAGAATCCCTCTCTACCAACAGCCAAAAGAACAAAGGGGTGAAATTCCACCCATAATTCCACCAAAAACAACCATCGCAAATCGAAGAAGGATGAGCAATCAATGGTCATTAATATCCCTCAATATTAACGGCCTTAACTCACCCATAAAAAGACACAGACTAACAGAATGGATTCGAAGACAGAACCCTTCCTTCTGCTGCATACAAGAAACACACCTCTCCCTCAAAGACAGACATTACTTGAGAGTTAAAGGTTGGGAAAAAATTTTTCAATTAAATGGACCCAAGAAACAAGCAGGGGTAGCAATCCTAATATCTAACAAACTAGACTCTAAAATAAAATGAATCAAAAGAGTTGAACGAGGTCATTACATACTCATCACAGGTGAAACCCACCAAGATGAAGTGTCTATCCTGAACATCTATGCCCCCAATACAAAGGCATCCACATTCGTTAAAGAAACATTATTAGAACTTAAATCTCATCTAAAGCCCCACACAGCTATAGTGGGAGATTTCAACACACCACTCTCACAATTAGACAAGAATACCAGACAGAAACTCAACAAAGAAGCAAAGGGTCTAATAGAATTAATAACCCAACTGGGTTTAACAGATATCTATAGAACATTTCATCCACATAAAAAAGAATACACCTTCTTCTCACCACCACATGGAACCTTCTCAAAAATCTACCACATACTTGGCAACATATCAAACCTCAGCAGCTACAAAAAATTGGAATAACTCCATGCATCTTATCAGACCACCATGCCTTAAAATTAGAATTCAACAACAACACAAATTGCAGAAAACCTACAAACTCATGGAAATTGAATAATGCTCAACTTCACAATCCCTGGGTCAAAGAGGAAATAAAAAAAGAAATTAAAGACTTCCTCGAATTCAATGAGAATGAAGACACAACATACCCAAACCTATGGGACACTTTGAAAGCAGTGGTACGGGGGAAATTCATAGCACTAAGTGCTCACATGAAGAAACAGGAAAACAGTTATACCAGAGAATTAACATCACAGCTAAAAGCTCTAGAACACAAAGAAGCAAACTCCCCCAGGAGGAGTAGATGCCAGGTAATAATCAAATTGAGGGCTGAAATCAACAAAGTAGAAACCAGGAAAACAATACAAAGAATCAATGCAACGAAGAGTTGGTTCTTTGAGAAAATCAACAAGATAGACAAAACTTTGTCCAAACTTACCAAACAGCAGAGAGTGAACATGCAAATTAACCAAATCAGAAATGAAAAGGGGGACATAACAACAGACTCTGAGGAAATCCAGAGAATCATTAGGTCATACTGTGAAAACCTGTACTCCACAAAATTCGAAAATTTAAAGGAAATGGATGACTTCCTGGAAAGCTATCATTTGCCAAAACTAAATCAAGAACAGATAAGCAATTTAAATAGACCTATAACCCCTATGGAAATAGAAGCTGTCATCAAAAGTCTCCCAACCAAATAAAGTCCAGGTCCAGATGGCCTCAGTGCAGAATTCTACCACAAATTCAAAGAACAGTTTATACCAATTCTTCTCAAAGTGTTCCACACAATTGCAGCAGAAGGGTCTTTGCCAAACTCTTTCTATGAGGCTTCAATAACCTTGATCCCCAAGCCACACAAAGATACAACCAAGAAAGGGAACTTCAGACCAATATCCCTCATGAACATTTATGCAAAAATACTCAATAAAATACTGGCAAATCGGATCCCAGAACACATCAAAACAATCATTCACCACGATCAAGTAGGTTTCATCCCAGGGATGCAGGGATGGTTCAACATACGAAAATCCATCAACGTAATCCACCATATAAACAAGCTGAAAAACAAAAATCACATGATCATCTCACTAGATGCGGAAAAAGCCTTTGACAAAATCCAACACCCCTTCATGATAAAGGTCTTGGAGAGATCTGGGATAACAGGGACATACTTAAACATAATAAAAGCCATATACAGTAAACCAACAGCCAACATCAAACTAAATGGACAGAAACTCAACACAATTCCTCTAAAATCAGGAACAAAAAAAGGCTGTCCACTCTCTCCATACCTTTTCAACATGGTACTTGAAGTTCTAGCTATTGCCATACGACAACAAAGGGGGACCAAGGGGATACAAATTGGGAAGGAAGAAGTCAAACTTTCACTGTTTGCAGACGATATGATAGTTTACATCAATGACCCAAAGAACTCTACCAGGGAACTCTTACAGCTGATTAACACCTTCAGCAAAGTGGCAGGTTACAAGATCAACTCAAGAAAGTCAGTAGCCCTACTATATACAGATGATAAAAGGGCTGAAAGAGAAATCAGAGAAACATCACCTTTTACAATTGCCACAAACAACATAAAATACCTTGGGGTAACACTAACCAAACAAGTGAAAGACCTGTATCGTAAGAACTTTGAATCTTTAAAAAAAGAAATTAAAGAAGCCCTCAGAAAATGGAAAGATCTCCCATGCTCTTGAATTGGTAGGATCAATGTAGTAAAAATGGCAATCCTGCCAAAAGCAATCTACAGATTCAATGCTAACCCCATTAAAATCCCAGCACAATTCTTCACAGACCTTGAAAGAACAATAATCAATTTTGTATGCAAAAACAAAAGACCCAGGATAGCCAAAACAACCCTGTTCAACAAGGCAACGTCCGGAAGCATCACTATCCCTGACCTCAAGCTCTATTATAGAGCTATAGTCCTGAAAACAGCTTGGTATTGGCACAAAAATAGACAGGCAGACCAATGGAATCGAATTGAAAATCCGGGTATTAACCCACACACGTACGAACATCTGATCTTTGACAAAGAAGCTAAAAATATACAATGGAATAAAGAAAGCATCTTCAACAAATGGTGCTGGCATAATTGGAGACTGGCATGTAGAAGAATGCGGATCGATCCATGTTTATCGCCATGCACAAAACTTAAGTCCAAATGGATCAAAGACCTCAACATAAATCCAGCCACACTGAACCTCTTAGAAGAGAAAGTGGGTGGTACCCTTGAACGAATTGGTACAGGAGACAGCTTCCTGAACATAACACCAGTAGCACAGACAGTGAGATCAACAATTAATAAATGGGACCTACTGAAACTGAGAAGCTTCTGTAAGGCAAAGGACACAGTCAGCAAGACAAAAAGGCAGCCCACAGAATGGGAAAATATTCACTAATCCCACATCTGACAGAGGATTGATCTCCAAAATTTACACGAACTCAAGAAGCAAGTCTCCAAACACCAAAGGACCCTATTAAAAAGTGGGCTGCAGAACTAAATAGAGAGTTTTCAATAGAGGAGTCTAAAATGGCTGAGAGGCACTTGAGAAAGTGCTCAACATCCTTAGCCATCCGGGAAATGCAAATCAAACAACTCTGAGATACCATCTCACTCCTGTCAGAATGGCTAAAATCAAAAACACCAATGACAATTTATGCTGGAGAGGATGTGGTGAAAGGGGGACACTCCTCCATTGCTGGTGGGAGTGCCAACTGGTTCAGCCACTTTGGAAAGCAGTATGGAGATTCCTCAGAAAATTGGAATAAACCTACCACAAGACCCAGCAACTGCACTCTTAGACATATATCCAAAAGATGCCCATTCATATAACAAAGATGTCTGTTCCACTATGTTCATAGCAGCTTTATTTGTAATAGCCAGAACTTGGAAGCAACCTAGATGTCCCTCACCCGAAGAGTGGATAGAGAAAATGTGGTACATCTACACAATGGAGTACTATTCAGCAGAAAAAAATAATGGAATCATGAGATTCGCAGGCAAATGGATGACACTAGAAGAAACCATCGTGAGTGAGGTAACCCAGTCACAAAAAGAGAAACATGGCATGTACTCTCTCATATATGGATTTTAGACATAGATCTGGGGAGTGCCAGCCTACAATCCTATGGCCAGAGAGTCTGGGAAACAGAAACTTCCTTTACTGGCTGGTTAAGTACTGAGCTGAACTCAAGAAAGCCAGTATCAGAGAGGGAGGACTGATGATCAAAGTGATTAAGACTGGGCTGGTTGAACCCCCAGAAACAGCTGACCAGACAAAGGTTAACTCTTGAATCCCAGGCATCAGCCTGGGAATCCAGCATGGGACTGATCAAGACCCCCTGAATCTGGGTGTCAGTGAGGAGGCCTAGGTAATCTATTGAGCCTTGGACAGCAGATCAGTACCCATCCAAAGTATAACCATGGTCTCTGGACTCCCATAGAACAATGTGAGGTGCACTCTCACCCTGAACTCTTGGGGAAGGGTCTAGGCCCTGCCCTATATGAAATGACAGACTATGGACACCCCCATGGAGGGCCTCACCCTCCCTGGGGGAATGAGGGGATAACGGGGGGGTGGATGAGGGGAGGGCACGGGAGGAGGGGAGGGAAATGGAGAGGGACCTCGTACTGACTTGTGAAGCAACCTTGTTTCTTATCTAAATTTAAAATGGAAAATTAAAAAAATTAATAAAAAAAATAGGGAAAAGGAAAGGAAGGTAGATTCCTTACATAATTGAAGAATTATATGGGTATTTTCTAGCATTTTTATTATTGTTTACAGAATTTCCCTTACTCTGTGTAGACAAATGAGTGGATAAATGATGATTCAAAAAAAAA
>NW_024433248.1:0-15108 GCF_017639785.1 Mesocricetus auratus | reverse complement strand
ACTGACCTCACACTGTCCCAACCCCTCACCTCACACATACCCTCACCTCACACTGTTCCAACCCCTCAGCTCACACTGCCCCACTCTCTCACCCCACACTGCCCCAACACCTCACCTCACACTGCCCCAACCCCACACCTCACACTGCCCGGATCCCTCACCTCACACACACCCTCACTTCACACACACCCTCACCTCACATCACACTGCCCCAAAGCCTCAACTCACACTGCCCTAACCCCTCACCTCACACACATCCTCACCTCAACTCACACTGCCCTAACCCCTCACCTCACACACACCCTCACCTCACACTGTCCCAACCCCTAACCTCACACTGTCCCAACACCTCACCTCACACTGTCACAACCCCTCACCTCACACTGTCACAACCCCTCACCTCACACTGCCCCAACCCCTCAACTCACACACACCCTCACCTCAACTCACACAGCTCCAACCAACATGTGCCAAACCCTTACTTCTCACAGCTCCAACTCGTCACCACTTATTCTTAAATCATAGTAAATTCTTCTGGTAAAAACTAGCAGATCTTATCTAGAGAAATCTTTCTATATTTTGACCTGTGTGTTTTTAAAATCAGAACTATTAGATGGCAGCTCTATGTAATACTTCTCATTAATTCATATTAATATTTACTACATTTATTTAAGAAAGATTCTTCATTATTGGAGTAAACAACCATTCTCTGAGTGAACCTAAGGCCCACTTCGTGAGGTGGAACCTACACATATTGCTGCTAACAAGGCCAAGAAGGTGCAACTCAACAGACAGGACAGCAAGGATTCTGGGAACAAACATCAGTTCGGTGGGAAGGTACTAATGGTATGGAGGAACAAAGGTCAGTTCCAACTTTGAGAAATGTACCAGGCAGCCATCAATCAAATGGGTGAGATGTGCTGCCACACAAAAAAGTCCTGCTCTATTACTATTTGAAAAGGGGAGATATTTGGTTTACATTTTGTATGTATGTGAAATACAACATTCAAAATTCATTTTGTGCAAGGATAGCTTATCAGGTAAATTTTAAAACTCACATATTTACAGTCTGAATACTTTTTAAACTATTACAGCAATTTTATAAGTGATAATAAGTAATATCAAACTCAGTTTATTTCAGTCTTTTTTGCAAGCCAGATCCAAATAACATGAACCTATGTTTAAAAAAAAAGTTAGAACTCCCAGAAAGAAAATGAGACATGCATTTTATGCTTCACTGTTCCTTATCTATACATCTGCAATTAAGTAAATTCCTGAGGCTGGGATCATAATGTTCCTCTCTAATCAAATTCTGATTCTGTTCTTAGGTTTTCCAGTGTCTCCAAGTATACCTCTAGAGCAACTAAAATAATGGCCTCCTTTCTCCTCTTCCAAGATCTGACTTTTGTCATCACTTCAAACAATCTTACCTCAAAAAAATTATAAAGCCCAATATTTTATTGCCCCCTTCTGCCTTCATGTCCCTGTGATGCGACACAGAGTCCCAGTCCCTGAGTCCCTTGGCTCTTGCCTCCTTACAGCTTGGGCTCCTTTCCTAGCTGAACAGTGACAAAGTCACTTCACCTCCTCCTGCCCAGTTCCCACATCTACACAGAGATCAGCATGTATTCTACACAGCTCTTCACCCACTGGTCTCTGAGGTTGCCCTGTACCAGCCATGGGAAATACAACAGAAGACAAAACTCACCTTCTAATTCTCATACATTCTGAGCTCTTCAACTAGGATGGGTATGTGGGTCAAACCAGATTAAGGCACGGCACACAACATGCAGCAGCTGGCTGATCTTACCTAAAGCACTTGAACTTCCACACCTTAGTTCCCTAAACTCCAGTGTACTGTCAGTCTGCTGGAACATCAGCCACTTACTTACAGAAGGTCTAACATGTCCCATGGAAAGCGTATGGTTTCCCAATTAGAGCTGGATCCCTGGGTTGGTAATTCTGGTCAGTTCATTCTCTGTCTCTATTAAAGAGATATTTGTATTATCTACCTGGCCCTGAAAAGCCCCTTTGAGATCCTATCTTCTACCCTCTACTTTTAAAATATACATGTGTCCCCTGTGTGACCTCATGGTTTCAAATCTGTCTTATCAACTGGAGAGTTCTTACACTTGAATTCCCATCCTGGAATTCCCATTTCCATCCTGCACAGTGACTTCCTTCAACCAACTGTTGGGATATCCCTCTATTTCCTCTCTGGAAACTCACTATCACCTCAAATATGACTTCTCATCTTTTCCGAAACGGATGCTTATTGTATCTTGTCTCTGGGTGGTTGTCAGCAGCATCCATCAACCCCATGAAGCAGAACGGCTGGAGATAGCCCTGACCTATTCAACAAGGATAACAGTGTCTCACATCAAAGGTTAAATAATTGTGAAAATGTGATTGCCACAAACACAGAAGAAATAATGAGAAACATCAGACATGCTTAAATGTGAAAACTGTGACGAGGTAAGGAAGTGTCTTCTTTCAACTTCATAAAATATGGTTAATAACAAGACATAAGGTAAAAGTCATGTAAATTTAGAAAATATAAAAGAATTAAAAATTCTTGTATTACTTAAAACATTTTGGGGTATCGTACAACTGGAGAAAGGAGTTATGATCTATTAAATACAAAGTCAGAATTAACTAAAGATAATCACACAAAATGGATCCAATGACATGCTACCAATGTCCTCCTTTAAATAGTGATATTAACTGATGTCTTTACAACCAATTTTGAAATTCTAGAACAAACCTAACTTGGTTGCTACAGATTGTTTTCTTATACACTGCTGCGTCAAGCACAGCAATATTTATAAACTTTTATACCTATGTTTGTGTTAAGGTTTTTTTCAATTTTCATTTCTCATACTTTTCTTCAAGATTCATAAAGTTAAGAAATCTTTGTTTCTTTCCCCAAACTATTGCCTGATTCTGATGAGACCCAGTGTTTGATGGATGTTTTGAACTTGTTAGTAAAAGTGTCTAGAGTTGGCATTTTTTTTTATTGAGGAATTTTTTTAGGTGCTTTAAGTATTCAACTTTCAACAAGTTTGCTAAAATCTGTTCTTTTGAACTAGACATTCAGTTATGTATAAACTTACATTAAGGATCAGTAATTCTGGAGTCAGGGGTGTTTGGCTCCTGCCGGGATTGGAAACACTGTGCAGTTCCCAGGCGATCCCCAGGCACTGGAACAAAGGCCCAGAAACAGGGCCTGTTGGACCTGATACTGCAGCTGGAACAGCTGCTCCTATGGTCTACCTGGCTCCTCTTGTTCCTGGACCCACTGGAACAGCTGGTGCCCTGGTCTCCCTTGATCAGTTAGTTTCCTGGTATCATTGGTGGGAGAGAAAACCTGGAATCTAGGGCGCTTGGCTCCTACTGGGATTGGAAGCTCTGTGCAGTTCCCAGGTGAACCCCAGGCACTGGAACACAGGCCCAGAAGCAGGACCTGTTGTACCTGATTCCACCACTGGAAGAGCTGCTCCCTGGTCTCCCTGGCTCCTCTGGTTCCTGAACCCTCCCCAAAACACAAAAGGACACAGCTAAGAAAGAGAACTTCAGACCAATATCCCTCATGAACACTGATGCAAAAAAACTCAATAAAATACTGGCAAATCGGATCCAAGAACACATCAAAACAATCATTCACCACGAACAAGCAGTTTTCATTCCAGGGATGCAAGGATACTTCAATATATGAAAATCCATCAACGTAATCCACCATATAAACACGCTGAAAAACTAAAATCACATGATCATCTCACTAGATGCTGAAAAAGTCTTTGACAAAATCCAACACCCCTTCATGATAAAGGTATGGAGAGATCTGGGATAACATGGATATGCTTAAACATAATAAAAGCTATATACAGTAAACCAACAGACAAAACCAAAATAATGGACAGAAAATCAGCGCAATTCATCTAAAATCAGGAACAAAACATGGTTGTCCACTCTCTCCATACCTTTTCAACATGGTACTTGAAGTTCTAGCCATTTCCATAGGATAACAAAGGGGGATCAAGGGGATACAAATTGGGAAGGAAGAGGTCAAACTTTCACTGTTTGCAGATGATATGATAGTTTACATAAATGACACAAATAATTCTACCAGGGAATTCTTACACTTGATTAACCCCTTCAGCAAAGTAGAAGGCTAAAGATCAACTCAAGAGTAGCAATAGCCCTACTATATACAGATGATAAAAGGCTGAGAAAGAAATCAGAGGAAAATAACCCTTTACAATTGCCACAAACAACATAAAATACCATGAGGTAATGCTAAACAAACAAGTGAAAGACCTGTATCACAAGAACTTTGAATCTTTAAAGAAAGAAATTAAAGAAGCCCTCAGTAAATGGAAAGATCTCCCATGCTCTTGGATAGGTAGGATCAATGTAGTAAAAATGGCAATTCTGCCAAAAGCAATCTACAGATTCAATGCAATCCCCATTAAAATCCCAGCACAATTCTTCACAAAACTTGAAAGAACAATAATGAATTATGTATGGAAAAACAAAGACCAACGATAGCAAAAACAATCCTGTTCAACAAGGCAACATACAGAGGCATCCCCATCCCTGACCTCAAGCTCTATTATAGAGCTATAGACCTGAAAACAGCTTGGCATTGACACAAAATAGACAGGTAGACCAATGGTAACACACACATGTATGGACATCTGATCTTTGACAAAGAAGCTAAAAATATACAATGGAATAAAGAAAGCATCTTCAACAAATGGTGCTGGCATAACTGAAGGCTGGCATGTAGAAGAATGCAGATTGATCGATTTTGATCAACATTCACAAAAGTTGTCCAAATGGATCAAAGACCTCAACATAAATCCAGCCACACTGAACCTCAAAGTGGGTGGTACCCTTGAATGAATTGGTACAGGAGACAGCGTCCTAAACATAACACCACTAGCACAGACAGTGAGATCAACAATTAATAAATGGGACCTCCTGAAGCTGAGAAGCTTTTGTAAGGCAAAGGACACAGTCAGCAAGACAAAGAGGCAGCCCACAGAATGGGATAAAACATTCACTAATCCCACATCTGACAGAGGGTTGATCTCCAAAATTTACAAAGAACTCAAGAAGCAAGTCTTCAAAACACCAAAGGATCCAATTAAAAAGTGGGCTGCAGAACTAAATAGAGAATTTTCAATAGAGGGGTCTAAAATGGCTGACAGACGCTTGAGACAGTGCTGATCATCATTAGCCTTCTGGGAAATGCAAATCAAAACAACTGAGATACCATCTCACTCCTGACATAATGGCTAAAATCAAAAACACCAATGATTATTTATGCTGGAGAGAATGGTTGAAAGGGGAACACTCCTCCATTGCTGGTGGGAGTGCCAACTGGTTCAGCCACTTTGGAAATCAGTATGGAGATTCCTCAGAAAAATGGGAATAAACCTACCACAAGACCCAGCAACTCCACTCTTAGGCATATATTCAAAAGATGCCAATTCATACAACAAGGATGTCTGCTCCACTATGTTCATAGCAGCATTATTTGTAATAGCCAGAACTTGGAATCAACCTAGATGCCTCTCAACCTAAGAGTGGATAGAGAAATTGTGGTACATTTACACCATGGAGTACTATTCAGCAGAAAAAACAATGAATTCCTCAGATTTGCAGGCAAATGGATGACACTAGAAGAAACCATCCTGAGTAAGTTAATGCAGTCACAAAAAGAGAAACATGGCATGTACTCTCTCATATATGGATTTTAGAAATAGATCTGTGGAGTGCCAGCCTACAATCCCATGGCCAGAGTGTCTGGGAAATGGAAACTTCATTCAGTGGCTAATGGAAGAAGAGGCAGGCTCCCATGGTTAAGTGCTGATCTGAACTCAAGAAAGCCAGTAACAGAGAGGGAGGACTGATGACTAAAGGGATTAAGAATGGGCTGGTTTAACCCCCAGAAACAGCTGACCTGACAAAGGTTAACTTTTGAATCCCAGGCATCAGCCTGGGAATCCAGAATGGGACTGATGAAGACCCCCTGAATGTGGGTATCAGTGAGGAGGCCTAGGTAATCTATTGAGCATTAGGCAATAGATCAGTACTCATCCCGAGTATACATAGGGACTTTTGACTCCCATCCAACAATGTGAGAGGCACTCTCACCCTGATCTCTTGGGGGAGGGTCTTGGCCCTGCCCTGGATGAAATGACAGACTATGGACACCCTCATGGAGGGTCTCACCCTCCCTGGGGAAATGAGAGTGTAATGGGGGCCTGGGGGAAGGGCACAAGAGGAGGAAAGAGAAAGGGAGAGGGACCTGGAACTGACTTATGAAGCAACCTTGTTTCTAATCTAAATTTAAACATAAAAATAAGTAATAAAAAGATGAAAAAATAAAAAAGGATCAGTATTTGATCTATCTTGAAACATGCACAGTCATACCCCATCTTTGGTACAGATCTTGCTGACATTTTACTTTGATTAATCTTGTAGCATTCTGTCACCTTTGACAGGTTTTACAGTGAATCTACTACTTTAGCGGTCACTGTTTCACATTGAGTTATTTTTATACTCTATTTCATTACTACATACTCCATTTTCATGTGGGCAGGTGCACCCACCTGTTCATCATACACATATGGAGGCCAGAGTTTCACATGTGGTATCCTCCTTTATTGTTTTCCACCTTGTTTTTGAGATGATGTCTGTTACTTAATTTGGGGCTTGCCATATCTCTAGACTAAGTGGCCAGCGAGCTCTCAGGAGCCTCCTGTCTCTGCCACCCAGCCCTGGCATTATGGGACTGCACTGCCACACTTGGCTTTTACATGGGTGCTGAGATTTGAACCTGAGTTCTCTGCTTGCACGGTAAGCCATTTATCTGTTGAGCTTTCTCCCCAACCCTCTGTTTTACTTCAATTAGAAGAATATCACATTACTCCTTTTTAGTTCTCAGAGGTACACGGCTATTATTCTTCAGTCTTTAATGCTGCAAAGAAACTTCAAAATAACTATTCCCAAGTTATGACATTACTTTCTTGGTAACAGACATTTTCTAATTTTCCTTGTGTTTCTTTGAATTACACACTATTCAGAAAGAAGCACATTAATTATCCAGAACTCTTGCATCAAATTTAATGGTATTATAATCACAAAATATTGAATGCTAAAGTTTTATTAAACTGGTTGTATTTGACCATGATTATATAATCTTTGTATGTTCAAAAAGAATGTTTTGGTTGTGGGGTACAGTGTTCGACACCTGCCCATTACACCAAGTTAGTAAACTCATTAAAATCTTTCTTCTTAGCCGGGCAGTGGTGGAGCATGCATGCCTTTAATCTCAGTGCTCGGGAGCCAGAGGCAGGCAGATCTCTGTGAGTTCGAGGCCAGGCTGGACCAACAGCCTCCAAAACAATACAGAGAAACCCTGTCTCGTAAAACCAAATAAAAAGTCATCTTTCTTCTTGATTGTTATCTGCTCTTGTATCACCTACTAAGTTTAGTTCAATAAACAGACAATAATATAATGGATTTGCCTTCTTTTGTGGTTCTTTTCTATTTACTTTCTCTCTCTCCTTTTCACTTACTAGATTTTAGAGGTATATTAGCTATACATCAATTTAAAATTAAATGGTCCTTCTATAACTTAGTGACACTTGATATCAATTTTGTCTGAAAGTCAATGTTGGCTGATATGATATATTCCCAGCTTTTGTGTGACTCAGGAACCTGTCAACTAACTTTCTATGTGTTCCTTAAAGGAATGTGGTTTGTAACAAGCATTTTAACAGGACTTTGCCACTTTATTCTATACAATACCTAGCATCTACTGCCTGGGCATTCGGTCATTATATATGCACTGAACTACCAGTGTCTGCAGTCATTACTACGAACTGCATGCTAGCTATCATCTTTCCTTTCTTTCTCTTCCCATTTTCTTCATAGCTTTTTCATACTGGATGTTTATTCTCATCCCATTTTCGGTACTCTCATACATTATTTCTAGGTCTATAGCTAATCAATAATTTTACCCTGTTCCCAAGTTTTATTCAGCATTTGTTTATACCTACCAGCATTTACCTCTCTGTTCTATAATTCTTTCTGTAACTCCCCCTCAATCTGTAACAACCTTCCCTATCTGAGAAATGAGTTTAAAGCACTGAGGACTTCACTCAAAGATGGGTCATTTCCAGGCTCCAGATAGCTCAGGCAAAAAAAAGAAAAAGATGAGGATGAGTGTGGTGGTGAACCCTGGAAAGGCCAGCACCTAACTTCCTCCCACCATATGCTCAGCTCACTGAAAGGAGCAGATGTGCCAAGGGCAGTCTTTCTGCCCCTTACTGACCTCAACTATGTTTGAAGTTGGCACTATAAAACACCATTTTCTCGTATTAAGAAATCAGGAGTGAGAGAAAGATGATCTTTCCTACTAAAAAAGCCAGCCCATGTTAGGAAAGCTGGATTATCAGACACTTCTGAAGCACACTAAGTTTCAGTTTCACAGCTGCTGCACAGGACATACATGAAACGTTAAACACATGACAGAGTGAAGGCAAAAGGAGCACAGGCAGATACTGAGGTTAATCAGTATGCAAAGTTAAAAAAACATACAGTACACAGTACATAGTAACACATCAAAGACAAAAGACCCTTAACTGAACAAAAGAAATATTTAGAGAAAGAGATACAAACATAAATGACACACTAATCTTTATGTAAGAAGTATTAAAATTCAGAGGCCAAGACATGATAAAAATGTATTTTCCAAGGGAGTCCAGCTTCAGGTGAGATTGGGTCTCTAGCAGGGACCGCCTGCCCATCACACATCCCCTTGATCTTCCAGGCCTCTCCTGGCATCCAGAAGACCCGCCCACACAGGAAAGACATCAGCCCTTCAAGACCCCAACCCCAGTGAGTACAGCTTCAGGAAATATATCAGCCCTTCCAAGACCCCAACCCCAGTGAGTCCAGCTTCAGGAAAACATCAGCCCTTGCAGGACACAAACTCCGTGTCAGCATCCCCAGCTTCAGCTGCAGGAAGGAAGGAGACCAGTGGAGAAAGAAAGACCCCACCAGCACCTACTGGAAGAAGAGATGGGAAGAAGACAGAATAAGAGATCACTCAGCAATAGAAACACCAACATGACCCCACCAGAATCCAGGAATCCAACAGCAGCAAGACCCAAAAAGCACTACATAGACGAAGAAGAGGAGACAGACCTTAAAAATTATTTCATTAAGATGATGGAGACCCTCAAAGAAGAAATGAGGAAATCCCTTAAAGAAATAGAAGAAAAAACAAACAAAAAATCCATGAAATGGGGGAAAATTCAAGAAATAAACAAATCTATCAAAGAATCTAAACAGCACCAAGAAAAAACAACCAAAAAATTAAGGAAACAACTCAAACAGGTGAAGGATTGAAAGCTGAAATAGAAACGATAAAGAAAACACAGAATGAAGGGATGCTGGAAATAGAAAAGCTGGGTAAACGATCAGGAAATATAGATGCAAGTATCACAAATAGAATACAAGAGATAGAAGGGAGAATCTCAGGTGTTGAAGACTCATTAGAGGATGTAGAGTCGTCAACCGAAGAAAATCTCAAAACTAACAAATCCTTAACACAAAATATCCAGGAAATATGGCACACCGTGAAGAAGCCAAACCTGTGAATAATAGGTATAGAAGAAGGTGAAGAAATTCAACTTAAAGGTACAGAAAACATATTCAACAAAATCATAGAAGAAAACTTCCCTAACCTAAAGAAAGTTATGCCTATGAAAGTACAAGAATCTTACAAACACCAAATAGGCTCGACCAGAAAAAGAAGTCACCTTGCCATATAATAATTAAAACATCAAACCTACAGAGTAAAGAGAAAATATTAAGAGCAGCTAAAGAAAAAGGCCAAGTAAAATACAAAGGCAGACCTATCCGAATTACACCTGACTTCTCAATGGAAACGATGAAAGCCAGAAGATCCTGGACAGATGTCCTACAAACGCTAAGGGGACAAGGATGCCAGCCCAGACTACTATATCCAGCAAAGCACTCGATTACCATAGATGGAGAAAACAAAATATTCCATGACAAAGCCAGATTTAAACAATACGTATCCATGAATCCAGCTCTACAGAAAATGTTAGAAGGAAAACCTAGATCCAAGGAAGATAACTACATTCACAAAGACACAGGCAATATATAATCACACTTTATAAAACACCAAAAGAAAAAGGGAGGAGAAAGTACACAAAATAACTTCACTAACAATAAATCAAGCACAAACAAGGATCACCAATCAATGGTCATTAATATCCCTCAATGTCAACGGCCTCAAATTGCCTATAAAAGACACAGACTAACAGAATGGATACGAAGACAGAACCCTTCCTTCTGCTACATACAAGAAACTCATCTCAACATCAAAGACAGACGTTATCTCAGAGTAAAGGTTTGGGAAAAGATCTTCCAATCAAACGGTCCCAAGAAACAAGTGGGTGTAGCAATCCTAATATCTAACAAATTATACTTCAAATTAACATCAATCAAAAGAGATGAAGAAGGACAATTCATATTCATCAAAGGAAAAATACATCAAGAGGAAGTCTCAATTTTAAACATCTACGCCCCAAATACAAAGGCACCTACATTCGTGAAAGAAACATTACTAAAGCTCAAAATGCACATAAAGTCTCACACATTAATAGTAGGAGACTTCAACACTCTGCTCTCACCGCTAGACAGGACCTCCAGACAGAAATTTAACAATGAAACAAAAGATCTAATAGAACTTATGACCCAACTGGGTTTAACAGACATCTATAGAACATTCCACCCAAATACAAAGGCATACACCTTCTTCTCGGCACCACATGGAAACTTTTCTAAAAATGACCACATAATAGGAAAAATAGCAAATCTCCACAGATACAAAAAAATTGGAATAACCCCCTGCATCTTATCAGACCACCATGCATTAACATTAGAATTCAACAATAACACAAATCGCAGAAACCCTACAAATTCATGGAGATTGAACAATGCACAATTGCACCATCCCTGGGTAAAGGAACAAATAAAAAAAGAAATTAAAGACTTCCTCGATTTCAATGAGAATGAAGAAACAACATACACAAACTTATGGGACACTTTGAAAGCAGTGCTGAGAGGAAAGTTTATAGCACTAAGTGCCCACATAAAAAAACTGGAGAACAGTCATACTAGAGAATTAATAGCACAGCTGAATGTTCTAGAAAAAAAGAAGCAAACTCCCCCAGGAGGAGCAGACGCCAGGAAATAATCAAACCGAGGGCTGAAATCAATCAAGTAGAAACCAGAAAAACACTGAGAAGAATCAATGAAACAAAGAGTTGGTTCTTTGAGAAAATCAAAAAAATAGATAAACCTCTGGCCAAACTAACCAAAAGACAGAGGGAGAGCATGCTAATTAACAAAATCAGGGATGAAAAAGGGGACATAACAACGGACTCTGAGGAAATCCAGACAATCATCAGGGCATAATTTGAAAATCTGTACTCCAAAAAATTTGAAAATGTAAAGGAAATGGACAATTTCCTGGATAGATATCACTTGCCAAAACTAAATCAAGAACAGATAAACAATCTAAACAGACCTATATCACCTAATGAAATAGAAGCAGTCATCAAAAGTCTCCCAAACAAAAAAAGGCAAGGCCCAGATGGCTTCAGTGCAGAATTCTACCAGAAATTCAAAGAAGAGTTAGTTCCAATACTCCCCAAAGTATTCCACACAATAGAAGCAGGAGGCTCACTGTGAAACTCTTTTTATGAGGCTACAATTACCTTGATACCCAAGCCACACAAAGACACAACTAAGAAAGAGAACTATAGACGAATTTCCCTCATGAACATTGATGCAAAAATACTCAATAAAATACTCGCAAACCGGATTCAAGAACACATCAGAAAACTTATCCACCATGATCAAGTAGGCTTCATCCCAGGAATGCAGGGATGGTCCAACATTGGAAAATCTATCAATATAATCCACCATATTAACAATATGTGAAAGAAAAACCACATGATCCTCTCACTAGATGCTGAAAAAGCCTTTGACAAAATCCAGCACCCCTTCATCATAAAGGTCCTAGAGAGATCAGGGATAACAAGAATGTACCTGAATATAATAAAAGCAATATACAGTAAACCAACAGCTAATATCAAACTAAATGGAGAGAAACTCAAAGCAATTCCTCTAAAATCAGGAACAAGACAAGGCTGTTCACTCTGTACATATCTCTTCAATATTGTACTTGAAGTTCTAACTACAGCAATAAGTCAACAAAAGGAGATAAAGGGTATACAAATAGGAAAAGAAGAAGTCAAACTTTCACTATTTGCAGATGATATGATAGTTTACATAAGTGACCCAAAAAACTCCGCAAGGTTACTCCTAGAGCTGATAAACACCTTCAGCAATGTAGCACGATACAAGGTAAACTCAAAAAAATCAGTGGCCTTATTATATACAGATGATGAAGTGACTGAGAAAGAAATCAGAGAAATATCACCCTTTACAATAGCCAAAAACAGCATCAAATATCTGGGGATAATGTTAACCAAGGAAGTTAAAGACCTGTATATCAAGAACTTTGTGTCTTTACAGAAAGAAATCAAAGAAGATACCAGAAAATGGAAAGATCTCCCATGCTCTTGGATTGGTAGGATCAACATAATAAAAATGGCAATCTTGCCAAAAGCAGTCTATAGATTCAATGCAATCCCTATCAAAACTCCATCACAATTCTTCAAGGGCCTGGAAAGAACATTAATCAACTTTATATGGAAAAACAAAAGGCCCAGGATAGCCAAAACACCCCTATACAATAAAGGAACTACAGGAGGCATCACCATACCTGACTTCAAGCTCTATTATAGAGCTATAGTCCTGAAAACAGCTTGATATTGGCACAAAAATAGGCAGGTAGACCAATGGAACTGAAAGCCCTAATTTTAACCCACACACCAATGAACACTTGATTTTGACAAAGAAGCTAAAACTGTACAACGGAAAAAAGAAAGCATCTTCAACAAATGGTGCTGGCATAACTGGGTACTGGTATGCAGAAGACTGCAGACAGATGCATGTTTATCGCCTTGTATGAAACTTAAGTCCAAATGGATCAAAGATCTCAACATAAATGCAGCCACACTGAAACTCTTAGAAGAGAAAGTGGGAGATACTCTTCAACGAGTTGGTACAGGAGACCACTTCCTAAACATAACACCAGTGGCACATGCACTGAGGTCCACAATTAACAAATGGGACCTTCTGAAAGTAAAAAGCTTCTGTAAGGCAAAGGACACGGTCAAAAAGACAAAAAGGCAGGCCACAGAATGGGAAAAGATATTCACTATCCCTACATCTGACAGAGGGCTACTCTCCAAAATCTACAAATAACTCAAGAAACAAGTCTCCAAAACACCAAAGGATCCAATTAAAAGGTGGGATACAGAGCTAAATAGAGAATTCTCAGTAGAGGAGGCTAAAATAGCCAAGAGACACTTAAGAAAGTGCTCAACATGCTTAGCCATCAGGGAAATGCAAATCAAAACAACTATGAGATACCATCTTACTCCTGTCAGAATGGCTAAAATCAAAACCACCGAACAATTTATGCTGGAGAAGATGTGGAGAGAGAGGACCACTCCTCCACTGCTGGTGGGAGTGCCAACTAATACAGCCTCTTTGGAAATCAGTATGGAGATTCCTCAGGAAAATGGGAATTAATCTACCACTAACCCAGCAATTCCACTCTTAGGCATATATCCAAATGAGGCAAGTTCATACACCAAGGGCATCTGCTCCACTATGTTCATAGCAGCATTATTTGTAATAGCCAGAACATGGAAGCAACCTAGATGCCCCTCAACTGAAGAGTGAATAGAGAAAATGTGGTACATTTACACAATGGAGTATTGCTCAGCAGAAAAAAACAACTGAATCTTGAAATTCGCAGGGAAATGGATAGCACTGAAAGAAACCATCCTGAGTGAGGTAACCCAGTCGCAAAAAGACAAACATGGTATGTACTCACTCATATATGGATTTTAGACATGGATCAGGACAGTGCCAGTCTGCACTTCCACTGATAATGAGTCTGGGAAACAGGAAAGAACCTAAAAGATATGCATATATGCATAGTACCCAAGATAAGAGGATTAAGACAAGATCCTCTGAATGGATGGGGAACACAGCGAGGGGTGTGGGGGAGTGGGACCTGGGAAGAAGAGAGGGGGTGAAGAGGAAGAGAGTTGGTCATGGGGGAACAGGAAGTTGAGGGGGGTGGGGATAGAAAAGGGGTAGAGGGAATCATAGAATCGAATACAGGTCAGGCACCAGAGTGACCTCGAGTGATCTAAAGGGATAACACCAATTGGCAAGCTAAGCAATAATGGAGAGACCACCTCGAATGCCCATTCCTGAAAATGAACTTGATGTCTATAACCATCTGGGAGTCTTCATCCTGTTTCTGATGGAAGCAGAGGCAAACACACAATTAATCACTGAACTGAACCCAAGGAACCCAGTGAGAGAGAGAGAGGAGTGATGAGCAAATTGTCAAAGAATGGGCTGGCAAAACCAGCAGAGACAGCTGATCTGAACAGGGGAGAGCTCTTGGACACCAGAGTGACAGTGGGGAGGCCAGCATGGGACTGATCTGGACCCCCCAAATGTGAGTGTCAGCGAGAAGGCCTGGGCAGCCTATGGGGCCCTGAGCTGTGGCTCAGTGTCTATCCCTGGTATACAAACAGTCTTCGTGTGCCTATAGCACAAAGAGGGATGCTCTCTCAGCCTGGACTCTTAGGGGAGTGCCTGGCCCCTACCCGGAGTGAAATGACACACTCTAGATATCCCCTATGTGGAAGGATTTGGCAATAGGGTGGGAGGGCGGGGGAAGGGGTGTGCGGGAGGAGGGGAGGGAGAGGGAACTGGGATTGACATGTAAAACAAGCTATTTAAAATTAAAATATAAATGATAAAAAACAAAAAAAACATAAAAAAGAAAGTAATCATAAAAGAAAAAAATGTATTTTCCTAACACACAATCCTTAAAACAGT
>NW_024433246.1:0-22760 GCF_017639785.1 Mesocricetus auratus | reverse complement strand
TTCAGTTTAGAACTCTGTGTTGTATCGTTAGATTTCAAGACGTTATGCTTATAAATTCTCACACAGTGTTGTATCACTAGTTTTCAATACTTTACCCGTGTAGATTCTCAGACAGTGTTGTATCGTTGATTTTCAATAGTTTACAATTTTAGATTCTCACCCAGTGTTATTTCATTATTTTTCAATAAGTTACATGTGTAGATTCTCAGACAGTGTTGTATCATTAATTTTCAATAATTTACACGTGTAGATTCCCAGACAGTGTTGTATCATTAATTTTCTAGAAGTTACACTTCTAGATTTTAGCAAATTGTTGTATCATTAGTTTTGAATACTTTACACGTGTAGAAAATCAAGACAGCGTTGTATAGTTAGTTTTCAAGTAGTTTCCCAAGTTGATTCTCACACAGTGTTGTATGGTTAGTTTTCAAATAGTTACACCTTTAGAAACACACATAATGTTTTGTCGCTAGTTTTCAAAAATTTACACGTGGATATATTCACACAGTGTTGCATTGTTAGTTTTCCAGATGTTACTAATGTACTTTCTCACATAGAGTTATTTCGATAGTTTTCAAGAAGTTATCCTTTCAGATTAGAACCCAGAATTATATCGTTAGATTTCAAGAAGTTACATAGAATGATTCTAATGCAGTGCTGTATTGATAGTTTTCAATAAGTTACTCACATAGATACTCATACAGTGTTGTACCGTTTGTTTTTAAGAAATTACAAATGTAGATTCTCTCACAGTGTTGTATTGTTAGTTTTCAAGAAATTATATCAATAAGTTACTCAGAAAGGTTCTCACACAGTGCTGTTTCATTAGTTTTCAAGAAAATACTCAGTGTTGTATTATTATTTTTTATCAATTTTTATTATAATTATAAATAGCTTATTTTACATGTCAATCCCAGTTCCCTCTCCTTCCCCTCCTCCCGCACTCCCCATTACCCCCAAACTCCCACCCTATTGCCAATTCTTTCCACATAGAGGATATCTAGAGTCTGACATTTCCCTCACTGTAGGGTCTAGGCACTCCCCTAAGAGTCCAGGCTGAGAGAGCATCGCTCTTTGTGCTATGGACACACGATGTCTGTTTGTATTCCAGGGATAGACATTGATCCACTGCTCAGGATTCCCTAGGTTTCCCAGGCCTTCTCACTCACACTCACACTCAGGGGTCCAGATCAGTCCCATGCTGTCCTCCCCGTTGTCGGTCTGGGTTCCAAGAGCTCTCCCCTGTTCAGATTAGCTGTCTCTGCTGGTTTTGCTAGCCCATTTTTTGCCAATTTGCTCATCACTCCTCAATCTCTGTCACTGGGTTCTTTGGGTTCAGTTCAGTGCTTAATTGTGGCTGTTTCCCTCTGCTTCCATCAGTCACTGGAGGAAGGCTCCGGGATGGTTATAGACATCTGAGGATAATGTTAACCAAGGAAGTGAAAGACGTGTATATCAAGAACTTTGTGTCTTTAAAGAAAGAAATCAAAGAAGATACCAGAAAATGGAAAGATCTCCCATGCTCTTGGATTGGTAGGATCAACATAATAAAAATGGCAATCTTGCAAAAAGCAGTCTGTAGATTCAATGCAATCCCTATCAAAATTCCATCACAATTCTTCAAGGACCTCGAAAGAACATTAATCAACTTTATATGGAAAAACAAAAGGCCCAGGATAGCCAAAACATCCCTATACAATAAAGGAAATTCAGGAGGCATCACCATACCTGACTTCAAGCTCTATTATAATGCTATAGTCCTGAAAACAGCTTGGAATTGGCACAAAATAGGCAAGTAGACCAATGGAACCGAATCGAAATCCCTAATTTTAACCCACACACCCATGAACACTTGATTTTTGACAAAGAAGCTAAAACTGTACAATGGAAAAAAGAAAGCATCTTCAACAAATGGTGCTGGCATAACTGGGTACTGGTATGCAGAAGACTGCAGATAGATCCAGGTTTATCGCCTTGTACAAAACTTAAGTCCAAATGGATCAAAGATCTCGACATAAATCCAGCCACACTGAAATTTTAGAAGAGAAAGTTGTAGGAGGAAGTCTGTATGCCACCATTAAACATGTGACTTACTAGAGGCACATACAGATGAGGTAATAAAAGGGCGGTTTACCACACCGCTAACCACACCCAGTTTAGGCATGACTAAAGACATATACGGCTGGACGTAAAGACGTACACGTACATAGGCGGTGAACTACGTCACTAGCCAGGCCCACTTTTGGGCATGGCTAGGGTGCATTACGGGGAAAGGCATAAAAGACAGCACACAGGAAGTCTCCCTCTCTTTTCCTGGAGTTCGCCTTCTGATTCAGCAGCGGAAAATTGTTTGTCTCATCTGGGTTACTTGTTTGGTATCCTGTGAGTAATTTCTACAATAAATACCTAGTTTTACTTAAAGTAAGTGTCACTTATCGTTACAGGATCCGTTGAAGCCTACAGTTTGGTGGCAGAAGTGTTAATCGTTAGCATAGTCTCTTAAAACAACCTTGCTGGCTGATTTTTTTCTTTTTATGCCCAGTCAGGAAGACTCTGGTAAGTGAGCCGTGTGAATCTCGGCTTGTGGATAGCAAAACAGAGCACACCTAAGAAAAATGCTGCTACCAAAATCTGTGCTTCTCTCCGTTCTTCTGTTTCTAAAATTACTTTAAAGCTTTTGTGGTTTTGAGTGGAAATTCAATCCCACTCCTGACAAACATTATGTTATGAGAAGCTTTTTCTTGGTAGCCGCTTTGGTTTATCCCTCGCCAGTTGCCTGGGCTCTGCCGAATTGTAGACCCAAATAAACACACCGGAGGCTATATTAATTATGGAGCTGTTGGCCTTGCTTGTTTCTAACTGGCTAGCTCTGACTTAAGTAATTACCCCATAATTGTTAATCTAAGTATGTTTCTTACCGGATAATAGTTCCGGGTTTCCTACCCCCATGGCATTACATGTTGACCCTCCGTGTTTCTCCTTCCCAGAATCCTCCTGGACTCCTAGTCCCTCCTATCTAGATTCCTATAGGCCAGCAGTAATCTATTGACATATACACAGGACTTCCCCCAACAGAAAGTGGGAGATACTCTTCAACGAATTGGTACAGAAGACCACTTCCTAAACAGAACACCAGTGGCACAGGCACTGAGATTGCCAATTAACAAATGGGACCTTCTGAAACTAAAAAGCTTCTGTAAGGCAAAGGACACAGTCAAAAAGACAAAAAGGCAGGCCACAGAATGGGAAAAGGTATTCACTAACCCTACATATGACAGAGGGCTAATCTCCAAAATTTACAAAGAACTCAAGAAACAAGTCTCCAAAACACCAAAGGATCCAGTTAAAAGGTGGGGTACAGTGCTAAATACAGAAATCTCAGGAGAGGAGGCTAAAATGGCCAAGAGACCCTTAAGAAAGTGCTCAACATCCTTAGCCATCAGGGAAATGCAAATCAAAACAACTCTGAGATACCATCTTACTCCTGCCAGAATGGCTAGAATCAAAAACACCAAAGACAATTTATGCTGGAGAGGATGTGGAGAGAGAAACACTCCTCCACTGCTTGTGGGTGTGCCGACTCATACAGCCTCTTTGGAAATCAGTATGGAGATTCCTCAGGAAAATGGGAATTAATCTACCACTAGACCCAGTAATTCCACTCTTAGGCATTTATCCAAATAAGGCAGGTTCATACAACAAGGGCATCTACTCCACTATGTTCATAGCAGCATTGTTTGTAATACGCAGAACCTGGAAGCAACCTAGATGCCCCTCAACTGAAGAGTGGATAGAGAAAATTTGGTACATTTACACAATGGAGTATTACTCAGCATAAAAAAACAATGTAATCTTGAAATTCGCAGGGAAATGGATAGCACTTGAAGAAACTATCCTGAGTGAGGTAACCCAGTCGCAAAAAGACAAACATGGTATATACTCACTCATATATGGATTTTAGACATGGATCAGGAAAGTGCCAGTCTGCACTTCCACAGATAGAGATTCTGGGAAACAGGAAAGGACCTAAAAGATATGCATATATGCATAGTACCCATGAGAAAAGGATGGAGACAAGATCCTCTGAATGGATGGGGAACACGGCGAGAGGTGGGGGGAGTGGGACCTGGGAAGAAGAGTGGGGGTGAAGAGGAAGAGAGTTGGTCATGGAGGAACAGAAAGTTGAGGGGGTGGGGGTAGAATAGGAGGAAGAGGGAATCATAGGATCGAAGACAGAACAGGCACCAGAGTGACCTCGAGAGATCTAAAGGGATAACACCAATTGGCAAGCTAAGCAATAGTGGAGGGACCACCTCGAATGCCCATTCCTGATAATGAACTTGATGTCTATAACCATCTGGGAGCCTTCATCCTGTGACTGATGGAAGCAGAGGCAAACACACAATTAATCACTGAACTGAACCCAAGGAACCCAGTGACAGAGAGAGTGGAGTGATGAGCAAATTGGCAAAGAATGGGCTGGCAAAACCAGCAGAGACAGCTGATCTGAACAGGAGAGACCTCTTGGACCCCAGACCGACAGTGGGGAGGCCAGCATGGGACTGATCTGGCCCCCCCCAAATGTGAGTGTCAGTGAGAAGTCCTGGGCTACCTATGGGGACCTGAGCTGTGGATCATTGTCTATCCTGGTATACAAACTGTCTTCGTGTGCCTATATCACAAAGAGGGATGCTCTCTCAGCCTGGACTCTCAGAGAAGTGCCTGGACCTTACCCAGAATAAAATGACAGAGTCTAGATATCCCGTATGTGGAAGGATTTGGCAAAAGGGTGGGAGGGAGGGGGAGGAAGGGAGTGCGGGAGGAGGGGAGGGAGAGGGAACTAGGATTGACATGTAAAACAAGCAATTTAAAATTAAAAGAAAAAATGATTAAAAAAATTTCATAAAATTACATTGTAGATACTCATACAAGGTTGTGTCATTAGTTTTCAAAAACATATGCAGGTAGTTTCTCATAGTGTGTTCTATAGTTAATTTTCAAGAAGTTAGCCATGTAGTTTGTTACACAGCATTGTATAATTACTTTTCAAGAAGTTACTCTTATAGATTCTCACACAGTGTCGTATCATTACGAGTTACAGACACAGATTCTCACACTGTATTGTATCATTAGTTTTCAAGAAGTTAGTATTGGAGTTACTCACACAGAGTTATTTCATTAGTTTTGAAGACATTATGCGTGTAGTTTCAAAGTCAGTGTAGTATCCATAGTTATCAAGAAGTTAAACACGTATTTTCTCACACAGTGTTTTATCATTACTTTTCAAGAAGTTACTAATGTAGTTTCTCACACAGGGTTATTTCATTAGTTTCCAAGAAGTTATGTGTGTAGTTTCCAACTCAGTGTTCTCTGGTTAGTTTGCAAGAAGTTACGAACATTGATTCTCACACAGACTTGTATTGTTAGTTTTCAAGAAGTTACACACGTATTTCTCACATAGTGTTTTATCGTTTGTTTTCAAGGATTTTCGCATGTAGTTTCTAATACTGTGCTGTTTTGTTAGTTTTTAATAATTTACTCGTGAAGATTCTCACACAGTGTTGTATGTTAACTTTCAATAAGATACACGTGTAGATTCTCACAAAGTGTTTTATTGTGAGTTTTCAAGAAGTTAATAATGTAGTTTCTGACACAGAATTATTTCATTAGTTTCCAAGAAATTATGGGTGTAGTAACGACCTCAGTGTTGTATCATTATTTTTCAATAAGGTACACATATAATTTCTTATAAAATTATTGTGTCCTTAGTTTTGAAGAAGAAACTAATGTAGTTTCACACACAGTTATTTTGTTAGTTTCAAGAAGATATGCATGTATTTTCAAAATCTGTGTTGTATCTTTAGTTTTCAAGAAGTTACAAACATAGATTCTCACACAGAGTTGTATCGCTAGTTTTCAAGTAGTTACACACGTATTTTCTCACACAGTGTAGTATCGTTTGTTTTCAAGAACATAAGCATGAAGTTTCTAACACTGTGTTGTATCCTTAGGATTCAAAAAGTTACACGTGTAGATTCTCACACAGTGTTGTATCGTAAAATTTCAATAAGATACATGTGTAGCTTCTCACCAAGTGTTGTATCCTTAGTTTTCAAGAACTTACTAATGTGGTTACTTACACAGAGTTATTTCATTAGTTTTCAAGAAGTTATGCCTGTAGTTTCAATCTCAGTGTTTTATCGTTAGTTTTCCAGAAGAATACGAATATAGATATCTCACACAGTGTTGTATCGTTAGTTTTCAAGAAGTTAAACATGTAGTTCTCACACAATGTTGTATCATTCGTTTCAGAAGTTTCACGTGTAGAATCTCACACAGTGTTGTATCATTAGTTTTCAATAAGTTATGACATATAGATTCTCACACAGTGTTGTATCGTTAGTTTTCAAGAAGTTACACATGTAGTTTCTCACACAGTGTTGTATCGTTAGTTTTCAATAAGTTACACGTGTAGATTCTCACACAGTGTTGTATCATTAGTTTTCAATAAGTTACACGTGTAGATTCTCACACAGTGTTGTATCGTTAGTTTTCAATAAGTTACACATGTAGATTCTCACACAGTGTTGTATCGTTAGTTTTCAATAAGATACAAATGTAGATTCTCACACAGTGTTGTATCGATTAGTTTTCAATAAGATACACGTGTAGATTCTCACACAGTGTTGTATCGTTAGTTTTCAAGAAGTTACACATGTAGTTTCTCACACAGTGTTGTATCATTAGTTTTCAAGAAGTTACACTTGTAGATTCTCACACAGTGTTGTATTCTAAGTTTTCAATAAGTTACATTTGTAGATTCTCACACAGTGTTGTATCTGTTAGTTTTCAATAAGTTACACTTGTAGGATTCTCACACAGTGTTTTATCGTTAATTTTCAATAAGATACACATGTAGTATTCTCACACAGTGTTGTATCCTTAGTTTTCAAGAAGTTACACTTTAGATTCTCACACAGGGTTGTATCATTAGTTTTCAATAAGTTACACTTGTAGATTCTCACACAGTGTTGTATCATTAGTTTTCAAGAAGTTACGCATGTAGATTCTCACACAGTGTTGTATCGTTAGTTTTCAATAAGTTACACGTGTAGATTCTCACACAGTGTTGTATCGTTTGTTTTCAATAAGTTACATGTGTAGTTTCTCACACAGTGTTGTATCATTAGTTTTCAATAAGTTACACATGTAGATTCTCACACAGTATTGTATTGTTAGTTTTCAAGAAGTTACACTTAGTAGATTCTCACACAGTGTTGTATCGTTAGTTTTCAAGTACAGTGTTGTATCGTTAGTTTTCAAGAAGTTACACGTGTAGATTCTCACACAGTGTTGTATCGTTAGTTTTCAAGAAGTTACACATGTAGATTCTCACACAGTGTTGTATCGTTAGTTTTCAAGAAGTTACACGTGTAGATTCTCACACAGTGTTGTATCGTTAGTTTTCAAGAAGTTACAATATAGATTCTCACACAGTGTTGTATCGTTAGTTTTCAATAAGTTACACATATAGATTCTCACACATGTTGTATCGTTAGTTTTCAAAGTTACACTGTTACTACACAGTATTGTATCGTTAGTTTTCAATAAGTTACACGTGTAGATTCTCACACAGTGTTGTATCATTAGTTTTCAAGAAGTTACACATGTAGATTCTCACACAGTGTTGTATCGTTAGTTTTCAATAAGTTACACGTGTAGATTCTCACACAGTGTTGTATCGTTAGTTTTCAAGAAGTTACACGTGTAGATTCTCACACAGTGTTGTATCGATTAGTTTTCAAGAAGTTACACGTGTAGATTCTTACACAGTGTTGTATCGTTAGTTTTCAATAAGTTACACGTGTAGATTCTCACACAGTGTTGTATCGTTAGTTTTCAATAAGTTACACTTGTAGTTTCTCACACAGTGTTGTATCGTTAGTTTTCAATAAGTTACACGTGTAGATTCTCACACAGTGTTGTATCGTTAGTTTTCAATAAGATACACGTGTAGATTCTCACACATTGTTGTATCGTTGCTTTTCATAGAAGTTACGCATGTAGTTTCTCACACAGTGTTGTATCGTTAGTTTTCAAGAAGTTAGGCATGTAGATTATCACACAGTGTTGTATCGTTAGTTTTCAATAAGTTACACTTTATAGATTCTCACACAGTGTTGTATCGTTAGTTTTCAATAAGTTACACGTGTAGATCTCACACATGTGTTGTATCATTAGTTTTGCAATATGCTACACGTGTAGATTCTCACACTGTGTTGTATCGTTAGTTTTCAATAAGGTACACATGTAGAATCTCACACAGTGTCTGTATCGTTAGTTTTCAATGAGGTTACTAATGTAGATTCTCACACAAAGTTATTTCGTTAGTTTTCAAGAAGTTATACGTGTAGTTTCACACACAGTGTTGTATCATTAGTTTTCAAGAAGTTACACATATAGATTCTCACACAGTGTTGTAAAGTTAGTTTTCAATGTAATTACACATGTAAGTTTCTCACAAAGTATTATATCATTTAGTTTTCAAGAAGTTACACATGTAGATTCTCACACAGTGTTGTATCATTAGTTTTCAAGAATGTCAATACATGTAGTTTCTCACAGAGAGTTGTTTCGTTAGTTTTCAAGAAGGTTTGCATGTAGTTTCTAACTACAGTGTTGTATTGTTAGTTTTCAAGCATTTTCCCATGCTAGTTTCTCACACAGTGTTTTATCGTTGGTTTTCAAGAAGTTAAACAAATAGATTCTCACACAGTGTTGTATCGTTAGTTTTCAAGAATTACACATGTAGATTCTCAACACTAATCCTAACTCTAACTTAGTCCTTAACCTAACGAAGCTTAACCCTACTTCTAACCCTAACACTAAACCTAAAGCTGAATCATATACTCTAACCATAAGGCTAAACCTTACCCTGACCGTAACTCTAAACATAACAATAACGCTAACTCTACACTAAACCTAACCCTAACGCTAAACCTAACTCTAACACTAACGCTAACTCTATACCTAACAGTAATACCTACCAGTTAGGTTTCTAGTAGTTACACATGGAGTTTTGCATACAGGTTTTGTACAGTTAGTTTTCAATAAGTTACACATATAGATACTCACACAGTGTTGTATCGTTAGTTTTCAATGGAATTACACATGTAAGTTGCTCATAGAGTTTTATATAGTTTAGTTTTCAAGAAGTTACACATGTAGATTATCACACAGGTTTGTATCATTAGTTTTCAATAAGTTACACGTGTAGATACTCACATAGTGTTGTATCTTTAGTTTTCAATAAGTTACACCTGTAGATTCTCACACTGCGTTGTTCGTTTGTTTTCAAAAAGGTACACGTGTAGAATCTCACTCAGCATTGTATAATCAGTTTTCAAGAATTTGCACATATAGTTTCTCACGCAAAGTTATAAGGCTACTTTTGATGAAGTTACACGTGTAGATTCTCACACAGCATTGTATAGTTAGTTTTCAAGAATTTACAACATGTAGTTTCTCACACAAGTGTTGTATCGCTTAGTTTTCAATGTAGTTACACTTATAGATTCTCACACATTGTTGTATCTATATTTGTCAATAAGGTATACATGTAGAATCACACAGCCTTGTATCCTTTGTTTTCAAGTAGTTATGAATGTAGTTCATCAATCAGGGTTGCAATTGATGTTTTTCGAGTAGTATTTCATATAGATACTCAAACAGAGTTGTTTCGTTTGTTTTCAACAAGTTAAGCATTTAGTTTCTCACACAGTGTTGTATCGATAGTTTCCAAGAAGTTAGACAAGGAGTTTCTCTCACAAGGTTATGAAGCTAGTTTTAAAGAAGTCACATATGTAGATTCTCACGCAGTGTTATATCATTAGTTTTCCATAAGTTACACGTCTAGAATCTGACACAGCGTTGTATCATTAGTTTTAAATAAGGTACACGTGTAGAATCTCACACAGCTTTCTATCAATAGTTTTCAAGAAGTTACGCATGTAGGTCCTCACACAGTGTTGTATTGATGGTTTTCAAGAAGTATTGCTTATAGATTCTCACACAGAGTTGTTTTGTTAGTTTTCAACATGTTACACATATAGTTTCTCACAGTGTTGTATCAATAGTTTCCAAGAAGTTACAGAGGTAGTTCCTCACACAAGGTTTTAAGGCTAGTTTTGAAGAAGTTACATGTGTAGATTCTCACACACTCTTATATCTTTAGTTTTCCATAAGTTTCGCATGTAGATTCTCAAACAGTGTTGTATCGCTAGTTTCCTTTTTTAGTTCTTTTTTATTTTATTTTTTTATTTATTTTAAAGTTTAAATTTAGATTAGAAACAAGGTTGCTTCATAAGTCAGTTCCAGGTCACTCTCCCTTCCCTACCCTCCTCCAGTGCCCTCCCCACAATCCCCCATTATGCCCTTATTTCCTTAGGGTGGGTGTTATTTCATTCAGGGCAGAGACTAGACCCTTCTGCAAGATTTCAGGGTGAGAGTGCATCTCACATTGTTTGATGGGAGACCAAAATCAGTGTGTATGCTCGGGATGAGTACTGATCTACTGCCCAAGGCTCAATAAATTACCTAGGCCTCCTCACTGACACCCACATTCAGGGGGTCTTGAGCAGTCACATGCTGGATTCCCAGGCTGATTCCTGGGATTCAAAAGTTAACCTTTGTCAGGTCAGCTGATTCTGGGGGTTAAACCAGCCCAGTCTTAATTCGTTTGGTCATCAGTCCTGCCTCTGTGTTACTGGCTTTCTTGAGTTTAGCTCAGTGCTTAGGCAGAGGAGACTGCTCCTCATTCCATCAGCCACTGAATGAAGTTTCTGTTTCCCAGACTCTCTGGCCACGGGATTGTAGGCTGGCACTCCCCATACCTATGTCTAAAATCCATATATGAGAGAGTACGTGCCATGTTTCTCTTTTTGTAACTGTGTTACCTCACTCAGGATGGTTTCTTCAAGTGTCATCCATTTGCCTGCAAATCTCAGTATTCCATTGTTTTTTTCTGCTGAATAGTACTCCATTGAGTAAATGTACCACCTTTTCTCTATCCACTCTTCAGTTGAGGGACATCTACGTTGCTTCCAAGTTCTGGCTATTACAAATAATGCTGCTATGATCATAGTGGAACAGACATCCTTGTTGTATGAATGGGCATCTTTTGGATATATGCCTAAGAATGGAGTTGTGGTGTCATGTGGTAGGTTTATTCCCATTTTTCTGAGGAGTCTCCATACTGTTTTCCAAAGTGGCTGAACAAGTTGGCACTCCCACCAGCAATACAGGAGTATACCGCATTCACCACATCCTCTCCAGCATAAATTGTTGTTGGTGTTTTTGATTTTAGCCATTCTGACAGGAGTGAGATGGTATCTCAGAGTTGTTTTGATTTGCATTTCCTGGATGGTTAAGGATGTTGAGAGCTTCCTCAAGTGCATCTCAGTCATTTTGCTTTTATTTCCATTTCTTGCATTTTTTGCTTTATTTCTTCCATTTCCTGCATTTTTTGGTTTGTTTCTTCTTCCATTTCTTTTGTTTTTTGGTTTGTTTTTTTCCATTTCCTGCATTTTTTGGTTTGTTTTGTTCTTCCATTTCTTTGAGGATTTTTCCTATATCCTCTTTTAGGGTCTCTTTCATTTTCATGAAAGTGGTATTAAGGTCATTCTATTCCGCTTCGTTTGCATTGGAATGTTGTAGTCTTGCTGGTGTGGAGTCTCTAGAATCTGCTGGTGTCCTATATGGTGGTTATGGGACCATATTTCCCTTTTGGTGGGGACTAGCAAGACCAATAATCTGGTAATTCTTTTATTTCTTGTCCTCATTCTGGTCCCGTGGGTGGAGAAGAAGAACAGGAATCTGGGGCACTTAGCCTCTCACCTGGTCCCCTGGACAATTTGCTGGATCCTGTTGTACCTGATCCCGCCAGAGAAGCTGTTGCCCTTGTCTCCCTGGTTCCTCTGGTTTCCTGGTCTCATTGGTGGGAGCGAAGTCCTGGAGTCTGTGGTTTTTGGCTCTCTCCTGGATTGGAAGCTCTGTGCAGTTTCCAGGAGATACCAAGGCACTGGAACACAGGCCCAGAAGCAGGGCCGCTGGAAGGGCTACTTTTCATGTAGTTATGCTTATAAATTCTCACACAGTATTTTATCGTTATTTATCAATAAGTTACACGTGTATATTCTTACAGCGTTGTATCATTAGTTTTTAATAGGGTACACGTGTAGAATCTCACATGGCATTGCATGGTAAGTTTTCAATAAGTTACACCTGTAGATTCTCACACAGCGTTGTATCATTAGTTTTCAATAAGGTACACTTGTAGAATCTCACACAGGGTTGTATCGTTAGATTTCAATAAGTTACACTTGTATATTATACACAGTGTAGAAGCATTACTTTTCAATAAGTTACAGGTGTAAAATCTCACACAGTGTTGTGTCGTTAGTTTTCAAATTTACACGTGTAGACTCTCACACAGTGTTGGATCATTAGTTTTCAATAAGGTATACCTATAGATACTCACACAGCATTTTATCATTAGCTTTCAATAACGTACATGTGTAGAATCACAAACAGAGTTGTTTCCTTAGTTTTCAAGGAGGTACATATGTAATTTCTCACCAGTGTTGTATTGCTAGTTTTCAAGAAGTTACACTTATAGATTCTCACACAGTGTTGGATCATTTGTTTTCAATAAGTTAGACTTGTAGATTCTCACACAGCATTGTATCGTTAGTTTTCAAGAATTTACGCATGTAGTTTCCCACACAGTGTTGTATTGTTTGTTTTCAACTAGTTACACTCACAGATTCTCACACAGTATTGTATAGTTAGTTATCAATAAGGTACAAGTGTAGAATCTCACAGAGCGTTGTATCGATAGTTTTCAATACTGTACACGGGTAGATTATCACACAGCATTGTATCCTTAGTTTTCAATAAGTTACAACTTTAGATTCTCAAACAGCTTTGTATCATTAGTTTTCACTAAGTGGCACGTGTAGATTCTCACACAGTGTTGTATCTTTAGTTTTCAATAATTTATACGTGTAGATACTCACACAGTGTTGTATCATTTAGTTTTCAATAAGTTACACCTGTAGATTCTCACACAGCTTGTATTGCTAGATTTCGCTTAGGTACTCCTGTTGAATCTCACACAGCGTTGTATAGTTAGTTTTCAATAAGTTACACGTGTACATTCTCACACAGTGTTGTATCTTTAGTTTTCAATTAGTTACACCTGTAGATTCTCACACAGCTGTTATTGCTAGTTTTAAATAAGGTACTCGTGGTGAATGTCACCCAGCTTTGTATCGTTAGTGTTCAATAATCCACGTGTAGAATCTCACACAGTGTTGTATCGTTAGTTTTCAATAAGGTACACGTGTAGATTCTCACACGGATTTGTATCGTTTGTTTTCAAGTACTTACACTTATAGATTCTCACACAGTGTTGTATCTTTAGTTATCATTTAGGTACACATGTAGAATCTCACACAGCATTTTATCGTTCGTTTTCAATAAGGTACACGGGTAGAATCTCACACAGCGTTGTATCCTTAGTTTTCAATAAGGTACACTTGTAGATTATCACACAGCTTTGTAGCATTACTTTTCAATAGGTTGCACGTATAGAAACTCAAAAAATGTTGTATCATTAGTTTTCCATATGTTACATTTGAAGATTCTCACACAGCGTTGTATCTTTATTTTTCAATAAGATACACGTTTAGATACTTACACAGTGTTGTATCATTAGTTTTCAATAAGTTACACGTGTAGATACTCACACAGTGTTGTATCATTAATTTTCAATAAGTTACACGTGTAGATATTCAGTGTTGCATCCTTTATTTTTAAGTAGTTAGGAATCATTAGATTTCATATAGATTCAATCACAGTGTTGTATCATTAATTTTCAATAAGTTACACGTGTAGATTCTCCGATATTGTTGTGTTTTTTAAGAAGTTACGCATATAGATTCAAACAGACATTGATAGTTTACATCAATGACCAAAGAACACTACACAGGGAACTCTTACAGCTGATTAACACCTTCAGCAAAGTAGCAGGCTACAAGATCAACTCAAGAAAATCAGTAGCCTTACAATATACAGATGATAAAAGGGCTAAAAATGAAATCAGAGAAACATCATCCTTTACAATTGATATAAACAACATAAAATACTTGGGGTACCGCTAACCAAACAAGTGAAGGACCTGTATCACAAGAACTTTGAATCTTTAAAGAAAGAAATTAAGAAGCCCTCAGAAAATGGAAAGATCTCCCATGCTCTTGGATAGGTAGGATTAATGTAGTAAAAATGGCAATCCTGCCAATAGCAATCTACAGATTCAATGCAATCCCCATTAAAATCCCAGCACAATTCTTCACAGACCTTGAAAGAACAATAATCATTTTTTATGGAAAAACAAAAGACCCAGGATAGCCAAAACAACCCTGTACAACAAGGCAATTTTCAGAGGCATCACCATCCCTGACCTCAAGCTCTATTATAGAGCTATAGTCCTGAAAACAGCTTGGTATTGGCACAAAAATAAACAGGTAGACCAATGGAGTCAAATTGAATACCCGGATATTAACCCACACACGTACGAACATCTGATCTTTGACAAAGAAGCTAAAAATATAAAATGGAATAAAGAAAGCATCTTCAACAAATGGTGCTGGCATAACTGGAGGCTTGCATTTAGAAGAATGCAGATCGATCCATGTTTACCGCCGTGCACAAAACATAAGTCCAAATGGATCAAAGACCTCAACATAAATCCAGCCACACTGAACCTCTTAGAAGAGAAAGTGGGTGGTACCCTCGAACGAATTGGTACAGGAGACAGCTTCCTGAACATAACACCACTAGCACAGACAGTGAGATCAACAATTAAAAAATGGGACCTCCTGAAACTCAGAAGCTTCTGTAAGGCAAAGGACACAGTCAGCAAGACAAAATGGCAGCCCACAGAATGGGAAAAAATACTCACTAATCCCACATCTGACAGAGGGTTGATCTCCAAAATTTACAAAGAACTCAAGAAGCAAGTCTCCAAAACATCAAAGGACCCAATTAAAAAGTGGGCTGCAGAACTAAATAGAGAGTTTTCAATAGAGGAGTCTAAAATGGCTGAGAGGCACTTGAGAATGTGCTCAACATCCTTAGACATCTGTGAAATGCAAATCAAAACAACTCAGAAATACCAACTCACTCCTGTCAGAATGGCTAAAATCAAAAACACCAATGACAATTTATGCTGGAGAGGATGTGGTGAAAGGGGGACACTCCTCCATTGCTGGTGTGAGTGCCAACTGGTTCAGCCACTTTGGAAATCAGTATGGAGATTTCTCAGAAAAATGGGAATAAATCTACCACAAGACCCAGCAACTCCACTCTTAGGCATATATCCAAAAGATGCCGATACATACAACAAGGATGTCTGTTCCACTATGTTCATAGCAGCATTGTTTGTAATAGCCAGAACTTGGAAGCAACCTAGATGTCCCTCAACCGAAGAGTGGATAGAGAAAATGTGGTACATTTACACAATGGAGTACTATTCATCAGAAAAAAACAATGGACTCCTGAGATTTGCAGGCAAATGGATGACACTAGAAGAAACCATCCTGACTGAGGTAACCCAGTCACAAAAAGAGAAACATGGCATGTACTCTCTCATATATGGATTTTAGACATAGATCTGGGTAGTGCCAGCCTACAATCCAATGGCCAGAGGGTCAGGGAAACAGAAATTTCATTTAGTGGCTGATCGAAGAAGAGGCAGACTCCCTCGGTTAAGTATTCAGCTGAACTCAAGTAAGCCTGTAACAGAGAGGGAGGACTGATGACCAAAGGGATTAAGACTGGGCTGGTTTAACCCCCAGAAACAGCTGACCTGACAAAGGTTAACTCTTGAATCCCAGGAATCAGCCTGGGAATCCAGAGTGGGACTGATCAAGTCCCCCTAAATGTGAGTGTTAGTGAGGAGGCCTAGGTAATCTACTGAGCTTTGGGCAGCAGATCAGTACCCATCCCGATTATACACACGGACTTTGGACTCCTATCCAACAAAGTGAGGTGCACTCTCACCCTGAACTCTTGAGGAAGGGTCTATTCCCTGCCCTATATGAAATGAGAGACTATGGATACCCCCACGGAGGGCCTCACCCAACCTGGGGGGAGGGCACGGAGGAGGGGAGGGAAAGGAAGAGGGACCTGGAACTTACTTGTGAAGCAATCTTGTTTCTTATCTAAATTTAAACTGAAAAATAAATAAATAAATAAACTCCCAAAAAAGATTCTCACATAGAGCTGTATTGACAGTTTTCAAGAAGTTACTCACATAGATACTCATACAGTGTTGTACCGTTGTTTTTAAAAATTACAAATGTAGATTCTCTCACAGTGTTGTATTGTTAGTTTTCAAGAAGTTATTTCAAGAAGTTACTTAGAAAGATTCTCACACAGTTCTGGATCGTTAGTTTTAAAGAACATAGTTATATAGATTCTCACTCAGTGTTGTATCGTTTTTTTTAAGAAGTTATGCATTTAGTTTAGAATTCAGAGTTTTATCGTTAGTTTTCAAGAAGTTACATAGATAGATTCTCACACTGTGCTGTATCATTAGTTTTAATATGTTACACGTGTAGATTCTTAGACAGTGTTGCTCATTAGTTTTCCAGATTTTACTAATGTAGTTTCTCACAGAGTTATTTCCTTTGTTTTCAAGAAGTTTTATATTCAATTTAGAACCCAGAGTTGTATTGTTATATTTAAAGATGTAGAAATATTTTCATACAGTGATGTATCATTTGTTTTCAAGAAGTAACACTCAGAGATACTCACACAGTGTTATATCCTTAGTTTTCAATAAGTTACAAATGTGGATTCTCTCACAGTGTTGTATCATTAGTTTTCAAGATGGTACACACATAATTTCTAAAACAGTGTTGTGTCGTTAATTTTTATAAGTTCCACATGGAGATTCTCACAATGAGTTTTATCGTTAGTTTTTAAGAAATTACATATATAGATTCTCACTAAGTGTTGTATCATTAGTTTTCAATAAGTTACACGTGTGGATTCTCAGACAGTGTTGTATCCTTAGCTTTCAAGAAGTTACACTTATAGATTCTCACACAGTCTTGTATCATTAGTTTTCAATACGTTACAGGTGTAGATTCTCACACAATATTTTATCTTTAATTTTCAATGAGTTTCACGTGTATATTCTCAGACAGTGTTGTGTCCTTTGTTTTCAAGAAGTTACGCATATAGAATCAAACACAATATTGTATCGTAACTTTTCAGTGTAATACACATGTAGATTCTCAGACAGTGTTGTATCGTGAGTTTTCAAGTAAGTTACACATGTAGTTTCCCACACAGTGTTGTATCGATAGTTTTCAAGAACGTATGTATATATATTCTCACTCAGTGTTGTAACATTAGTTTTCAATAAGTTACACGTGTGCACTCTCATACAGTGTTGTATCTTTGGATTTCAAGAAGTTACATATATGGATTCTAACACAGTACTGTATAATTAGTTTTCAATAAGATACTAATGAATATTCTCACACAATGTTGTATCTTTTGTGTTCAATGTGTTACTCACATAGTTTCCCAAAAAGTGTTGATTCCTTTGTTTTCAATAACTTACACATATAGATGTAGAGGCAGCTTTGTATCCTTAGATTTCAAGACGTTACACACGTAGTTTTTCACACAGTTTTGTATCATTTGTTTTCAATAAGATTCACGTGTATATTCTCAGATAGTGTTGCATCTTTATTTTTCAAGTAGTTATACATGTAGTTTCTCACACAGATTTGTTTCGTTAGTTTTCAAGTAGTTACACTTGTAGATACTCACACAGTGTTGTATCATTAATTTTCAATAAGTTGCACGTGTAGATTCTAAGACAGAGTTTTATCATTAATTTTCCATAACTTACACGTGTAGATTCTCACACAGTGTTGTATCGTTAGTTTTCAAGAATTATGCAATAAGTTTAGAACCTAGTGTTGTATATTTGGATTTCAAGAAGTTACGTGTATAGATTTTCACACAGTGCTGTATCGTTAGTTTTCAATAAGTTACACGTGTGGATTCTCACTCAGTACTGTTTTCAAGGTGTTACGCAAGTAGTTTCCCACAAAGTGTTGTTTCGTTTGTTTTCAATAAGTAACACGTATAGATATGCAGGCAGCTTTGTATCATTAGTTTTCAAGAAGTTACTCATGTAGTTTCTCACACTGTGTTGTATCAATCATTTTCAAGAACTTACACATGTAGTTTCTTACAGTTTTATCGTTAGTTTTCAATAAGGTCCACGAGTAGATTCTCAGACAGTGTTGTTTTGTTAATTTTCAATAAGTTACAAGTTTCGATACTCAGACAGTGTTGTATGGTAAGTTTTCAAGAAGTTGCACGTGTAGATTATCAACACAGTTTTGTATCCATAGTTTTCAAGAAGTTATGTTGATAGATTCTCACACAGAGTTGTATAATTAGTTTTCAATACATTACACATGTAGATTTTCACACAGTTTTATATTGTTAATTTTCAATAAGTTACATGTGTAGATTCTCAGACAGTTTTGTATCGTTACTTTTCCAGAAGTTACAAATGTAGTTTCTCACACAGAGTTATTTAGTTATTTTCCAAGAAGTTATGCATTCAGTTTAGAACTCAGAGTTGTATAGTTAAATTTCAAGAAGTTACATAGATAGATTCTCACACAGTGCTGTATTGCTCGTTTTCAACAAGATACTCACATAGAAACTCACACAGTGTTTTATCATTTGTTTTTAAGATGTTGCACATGTAGATTCTCTCACAGTGTTGTATTGTTAGTTTTCAAGATGTTAAACATGTAGTTTCTCAAACATTGTTTTGTCATTAATTTTTATAAGTTACACGTGGAGATTCTCACACTGTGTTGTGTCGTTAGTTTTCAAGAATTTACGTATGTAGATTCTCACTCAGAGTTATATCATTCGTTTTCAAAATGTTATGTGTGTGGATTCTCACACAGTGTTGTAGTGTTAGTTTTCAAGAAGTTATGTATTCATTTTAGAACTCAGTGTTTTTTCATTAGATTTCAAGAAGTTATGTATATAGATTCTCAGAGAGTGCTGTATCGTTAGTTGTCAATAAGTTACAAATATAGATACTCACACAATATTGTATCATTTGTTTTCAAGATGCTACTCATGTAGTTTCCCGCAATGTGTTGTTTCCATTGTTTTCAATAAGTTACACGTACAGATGTACAGGCAGCTTTGTATCACTTGTTTCCAAGAAGTTACACATGTAGTTTCTCACACAGTGTTGTTTTGTCAGATTTCAATAAGTTTCACTTATAGATTTTCACAAAGTGTTGTGTCATTAGATTTCAAGATGTTACACGTGTACATTCTCAGACAATGTTGTGTACATAATTTTAAAGAAGTTATGCATATAGATTCAAACAGAGCGTAGATTCTAAGACAGTGTTGCATCGTTAGTTTTCAAGTAGTTACACATGTAGTTTCTCACACAGTGTTTGGTCGTTAGTTTTCACATAAGTTACACGTGAAGATTCTCAATGTTGTATCGTTAGTTTAAAAGAAGTTACGCTTATAGATTCTCACACAGTGTTGTATCATTTGTTATCAACAAGTTACACATGTAGATCCTCAAGGCAGTGTTGTATCATTATTTTTCGAAAAGTTACATTTAAAGACTCTCACACACTGTTGGATCGTTACTTGTCAATTGATTACACGTGTAGATTCTAACACAGGGTTTTATCATTAGTTTTCACGAAGTTACAAATGTAGTTTCTCACAGTGTTGTATAATTAGTTTTCAAGAAATTACACGTGTAGATTCTCAGACAGTGTTGTATCCTTTATTTTCAAGCAGTTATGTATTTAGATTAAAACACAGTGTTGTCTGGAAACTTTTCCATAATATACACGTTTAGATTCTCACACAATGCTGTATCGCTAGTTTTCAAGTACATACACGTTTAGATTATCACACAGTGTTGTATCATTAGTTTTCAATAAGTTACACGTGTAGATTCTCATACAGTATTGTTTCGTTAGTTTTCAATATTACAAGTATAGATTCTCACACAGTGTTGTAACGATAATTTTCAATAAATTACAGGTGTAGATTCTCTGACAGTGTTGTATCATTAGTTTTAATGAAGTTACGCGTGTAGATTTTCGAGAGAGTGTTGTATCCAAAGTATTCAAGAAGTTTTGCTTATAGATACTCACTCAGTTTTGTATCGTTAGTTTTCCATAAGTTACACATGTAATTTCTCACACAGTGTTGTATCATTATTTTTCAAGAAGTTACACGTGTAGATTCTCACACAGTGTTGTATCACTAATTTTCAAGATTTTACAAATGTTATTTCTCACACAGTGTTGTATCGTTAGTTTTCAAGTAGTTACACATATAGTTTTTCAACCAGTGTTGTATCGTTAATTTTCAATAAGTTACACGTGTAGATTCTCAGTTACTGTTTTATTGTTAGTTTTCAAGAAGTTATGCTTATAGATTCTCACACAGTATTTTATAAATAGTTTTCAATATATTACAGGTGTAGATTCTCAAACAGTGTTGTATCTTTAATATTCAATCAATTACACATGTAGATTCTCAGACAGTGTTGTGTACTTTATTTTCAATAGGTTATGCATATAGATTCAAACACATTTTTGTATCGTTTCTATTTAATAAGATACACATGTAGATTCTCTGACAGTGTTGTATCGTTAGTTTTCAAGTAGTTACACATGTAGTTTCTCACACAGTGTTGTATCGTTAGTTTTCACTAAGTTACACATGTAGATCTTCACACAGTGTTGTATAGTTAATTTTAATTAAGTTACACGTTTAGATTCTCAGTGAGTGTTGTATTCTTAGTTTCAAGAAGTTACTAATGTAGTTTCTCACTCAGAGTTATTTCTTAGTTTTCAAGAAGTTATGCATTCAGTTTAGAACTCAGATTTGTATCAATAGATTTCAAGAAGTTACATATATATATTTTCTAACACAGTGCTGTATCGTTAGTTTTCACGAACTTTTGCACACAGATATTCACACAGTGTTGTATTGTTTTTTTAAGAAGTTACACATGTCAATTCTTTCACAGTGTTGTATCTCTTACTTTTCAAGATGTTACACATGTAGTTTCTCAAACAGTGTTGTGTCATTAATTCTTAAAAGTTACAGGTGGAGATTCTCACACTGTGATGTATCGTTAGTTTCTAAGAAATTACGTATATAGATTCTCACTCAGTGTTGTGTTATTAGTTTTCAAGAAGATATGCATTCAGTTCAGAAATCAGTGTTGTATCCTTAGATTTCAAGAAGTTACATGTGTAGATTCTCACACAGAGCTGTATCGTTAGTTTTCAATACTTTACATATATGGATTCTCACACAATGTTGTATCGTTTGTTCTCAAGATGTTACTCACATAGTCTCCCACAAATTGTTTTTGCCTTTGTTTTCAATAAGTTACTCGTATAGATGTGCAGGCAGATAACTATGATTAGTTTTCCAGAAGATACACAAGTAGTTTCTCACCCTGTGTTGTATCATTAGTTTTTAAGAAGTTATACGTGGAAACCAGTGGAACCAGGGAGACCAGGGTACTAGCTGTTCCGGCGAATCTAGTGCCTAGGAATCGCCTGGGAATGTGACAGTGCTTCCAATCCTGGTGGGAGCCAAACACGGCAGACTTCAGGATTTCTCTCCCACCACGAGACCAGGAAACTAGCTGATCCAGGGAGACAAGGGGACCGGCTGTTCCAAAGTGTCCAGGAAAGCAGTGGTGCCAGGGAGTCCAGGGGATCAGCTGTTCTGGGGGATCCAGGAAACCAGAGGAACCAGGGAGACCAGGAGACCAGCTGTTCCAGCAGGTCCAGGTAAAACAGACCCTGCATCTGGGCCTGTGTTCCAGTGCCTGGGAACTGCACAGAGCTTCCAGTCCTGGTGGGAGCCAGGCAGCCCAGATTCCAGGTTTCCTTTCTCACCAACGAGACCAGGAAACCAGAGGAACCAGGGAGACCTGAGGAACCGCTGTTCCACCGGGTCCAGTGCCTGGGGATCGCCTGGGAACTGCACAGAGCTTCCACATCCCGGCAGGAGCCAAACACCCCAGACTCCAGGACTTCTCTCCCACCAACGAGACCAGGAAACTAGCTGATCCAGGAGGGCCAGGGAACTGGCTGTTCCCATGTGTCCAGGAAACCAGAAGAGCCAGGGAGACCAGGGAACCAGCTGTTCCGGCGGGTCCAAGGAACAGAACCAGAACCAGGAATAGAAAAACTACCAGATTATTTGACTTGCTAGTCCACCAAAAACAACTCTGGTCCTGTAACCATGAGACCAGTAAGGGGCTCTTTCTGCAGCCAATAGAAGAAGAGATGGGAAAGAGACAATACAAAAACACTCTCAGCAACAGAAAAACAAATATGACACCAACAAATCTAGACACTCCACACCAGCAAGACTCCAACATTCAAATGCAAATGAAGCAGAAGAGAGTGACCTTAAAACCACTTTCATGAAAATGATAGAGGCCCTAAAAGAGGATATAGAAAAATCACTCAAAGAAATGGAAGAAAAAACAAACCAAAAAGTGCAAGAAATGCAAGAAGAAACAAACCAAAAAGGCAGGAAATGGAAGAAAAACAAACAAAAAATGAAAGAAATGA
>NW_024433245.1:0-2027 GCF_017639785.1 Mesocricetus auratus | reverse complement strand
AACGACACAACCCTGTGGGAGAAACTGCATGGGAAAATGCTTCATGGGAAACATCTTGAAAAGTAACAATACAACACTGTCTGAGAATCTATATATGTAAATTCTTGAAAATTAACGATACAACACTGTGTGAGAATCTATAAGTGTAACCTGAAAACTAACCATTCACCATTGAGTTCGAAACTACACGCATAACTTATTGAAACCTAATGAAATACTTTGTGTGAGAAACTAAAATAGTAACTTCTTGAAAACTAACTACAACACTGTGTGAGAATCTACACATGTAACTTATTGAAAATTAACATACAACACTGTTTGAAAATATACACGTGTATATTATTGAAAATTCATGATACAACACAGTGTTAGAAAATACATGTGTAAGTCTTTGAAAGCAAACCATACAACACTGTAGGAGAAAGTACATGTGTAACTTCTTGAAAACTAAGGTTACAAGTCTGTGTGAGAATGTATATTCCTAAGTTTTTGAAAATTAATGATCAATACTGTTTGATAATCTAAAAGCATAACTTCTTGAAAACTAAGGATACAAGCTTGTGTGAGAAACTGAATTCATAACTTATTGAAGACTAATGAAATATCTCTGTGTGAGAAACTATATGTGAAAATGCTTTAAAAATAACGATATAACACTGTGTGTGAATCTTCACATGTAACTACTTTAAAACAATAAATACTACATTGTGTGAGAAACTTCATGGATAACTTCTTGAAAACTAATGATACAACACCGTGTGAGAAACTATATGTGTAACTTATTGAAAAATATCGATATAAACCTGCCAGCACATTTATACGTATAACTTATTGAAAAAAAGGAAAACACACTTTGTGGGAACCTACGTGTGTAACATACTGAAAACTAACAGTACAGCACTGTGTGAGAATCTATATACACAACTTCCTGAAATGTAACGAAACAACACTTTGTGAGAATCCACACATGTAACTTATTAAAAACTACAGATACAACACTGAGTTAGAAACTATGTAAGTTAGTTCTTGAAAACTAACGATACAACACAGTGTGAGTATCTCCACGTTAACTCATGAAAATTAACGAAACAACACTATTTGAGAAACTACATGTGTAACATCTTGAAAACAAACAATACAACACTGTGAGAGAATCTACATGTTCAACTTCTTAAAAACAACAATACAACACTGTGTGTGTATCTATGTGCTTACCTTCTTGAAAAATGACAATACAGCACTGTGTGAGAATCTATCTATGTAATTCTTGAAATCTAACGATACAAGCCTGAGTTCTAATTTGAATGCATAACTTCTTGAAAACTAAGGAAATAACTCTGTGTGAGAAACAACATTAGTAACTTCTATAAAACTAATGATAAAACACTGTCTTAGAATCTACATGTGTAACTTATTGAAAAGTATCAATACAAAATTGTGTGAGAATCTTCATGTGTGACTTATTGAAAAGTAACAATATAACACTGTCTGTGAATATACACGTGTAACTTGTTGAAAAATAACGATGCACACTGTGTGAGAAACTACATGTGTAACTACCAGAAAGCTAACGATTCAACACTGTCTGACAATCTACATGTATATCTTATTGAAAATTAACTAATCAACACTGTGTTTTAAACTATATGCATAACTTCTTAAAAAGGACACAACACTGTCTGACAATCTACTTGTGTAACGTTTGGAAACTAATGATACAACACTGTGTGAGAATGTATAAGCTTAACTTCTTGCAATCTAACAATACAACACTAAGTTCTACACTGAATGCATAACTTTTTGAAATGTAATGATACAACACTGTGTGAGAGTCTATAAGCATAACTTCTTGAAATCTAACGATAAAAAGTGTGAGAATATATCTAGGATACTTCTTGATATCTAACGATACAAATCTGGGTTCTAAATGAATGTATAACTACTTGAAAACTAATGAAATAACTCTGTGAGCAACTAACTTAGGAACTTCAGGAACACTAACAATACAACACTGTCTGAGAATATAT
>NW_024433244.1:0-1106 GCF_017639785.1 Mesocricetus auratus | reverse complement strand
GAGGAAACTGTACCATAGCATTCTCTACAAATCAAGACGATGGATGAAGGAAAAGAAAGGAAAAGTGTGGATAGGTGAATGGAAGAAGGACAGAAGAGAAGAAAAAGATGGAGAAATTTGCATTGTGTATAGAACAGCTCCAAAATCATTCATCTTTTTTTTAATCATTTTTTATTTTAATTTTAAATAGCTTGTTTCACATGTCAATCCCAGTTCCCTCTCCCTCCCCTCCTCCCGCACTCCCCTTCCACCCTCCCTCCCACCCTATTGCCAAATCCCTCCACATAGGGGATGTCTAGAGTCTATCATTTCACTCTTGGTAGGGTCAAGGCACTCCCCTAAGAGTCCAGGCTGAGAGAGCATCTCTCTTTGTGCTATAGGCACACGAAGACAGTTTGTATACCAGGGATAGACACTGATCCACAGCTCAGGGCCCCATAGGTTGCCCAGGCCTTCTCACTGACACTCACATTTGGGGGGTCCAGATCAGTCCCATGCTGGCCTCCCCACTGTCGTTCTGGGGTCCAAGAGCTCTCCCCTGTTCAGTTCAGCTGTCTCTGCTGGTTTTGCCAGCCCATTCTTTGCCAATTTGCTCATCACTCCTCTCTCTCTGTCACTGGGTTCCTTGGGTTCAGTTCAGTGATTAATTGTGTGTTTGCCTCTGCTTCCATCAGTCACAGGATGAAGGCTCCTGGATGGTTATAGACATCAAGTTCATTATCAGGGATGGGCATTCGAGGTGGTCCTTCCACTATTGCTTAGCTTGCCAATTGGTGTTATACCTTTAGATCACTCGAGGTCACTCTGGTGCCTGATCTGTCTTCGATCCTATGATTCCCTCTTCCCCCTATTTTACCCCCACCCCCTCAACTTCCTGTTCCCCCATGACCAACTCCCTTCCTCTTTACCCCCTCTACTCTTCTCAGGTCCCACTCCCCCCCACCCCTCGCCGTGTTCCCCATCCATTCAGAGGATCTTGTCTCCATCCTCTTCTCTTGGGTACTATGCATATATGCATATCTTTTAGGTTCTTTCCTGTTTCCCAGACTCTCTATCTGTGGAAGTGCAGACTGGCACTATCCTGATCCATATTTAAAATCCATATA
>NW_024433243.1:0-3724 GCF_017639785.1 Mesocricetus auratus | reverse complement strand
ATAGTTTCACACTAAGAGTTGTATTGTTAGTTTTGAATAATTTAAGCATGTAGTTTCACAATGTGTTGTATCTTTAGTTTTGAAGAAGTTAAGCATGTAGATTTACACCCAGTGTTGTATCACTAGTTTTGAAGAAGTTAAGGATTTGGTTTCACACAGTATTATATCGTTAGTTTTGAAGAAGTTAAGCACATAGTTTTACACACAGTGTTGTATCAATAATTTTGAAGAAGTTAAGCATGTAGTTTCTAATACAGTACTATATGGTAAGATTTCATGAAGTTAAGCACATAGTTTCACACACAGTGTTGTATCGTTAGTTTTGAAGAATTTAAGCATGTAGTTTCACACACCGTGTTGTATCGTTAGTTTTGAAGATGATAAGTTCGTAGTTTCTCAAAGAGTGTTATGTGGTAAGTTCACATGTAGTTATGCACATAGATTCACACACAGTGTTTTATCATTAATTTTGAAGAAGATAAGCATGTAGTTTTACACACAGTTTTGTATCATTAATTTTGAAGAAGTTGAGCATGTACTATCACACACCGTGTTGTACCGTTATTTTTGTCGAAGTTAAGCATGTAGTTTCACACACCGTGTTGTATCGTTAGTTTTGAAGAAGAAAATAACGTAGTTCTTCATAGAGTGTTATATGGTACGTTCGCATGTAGTTATGCACATAGTTTCCCACATCGTGTTGTTCCGTTAGTTTTGAAGAAGTTAAGCATGTAGTTTCACACACAGTTTTGTATCATTAGTTTTGAAGAATTTAATCATTAATTTCACACACAGCATTGTATCATCAGTTTTGAAGAAGTTAAGCATGTAGTTTCACACGTAGTGTTGTATCGTTATTTTTGAAATGGTTAAGCACATAGTTTCACACACAGTGGTGTATCTTTAGTTTTGAAGAATTTAAGAACATAGTTTCACACACAGTGTTGTATCGTAAGTTTAACGAAGATAAGCACATAGTTTCACACACAGTTTTGTATCGTTAGTTTTGAAGTAGTTAAGCATATAGTTTTACACCCAGTGTTGTGTCATCAGTTTTAAAGAAGTTAAGCATGTAGTTTTAAACACAGTGTTGTATCGTTAGTTTTGAAAAAGTTAAGCACATAGTTTCACAGATAGTATTGGATCCTAAGAAGGTAAGCACGCAGTTTCAAGTACAGAGTTATACGGTAAGTTCTCACGAAGTTAAGCACAAACTATCACACACAGTGTTGTATTGTTATTTTTGAAGAAGTTAAGCGTGTAGTGTCACAAGCAGTGTTGTATCCTTAGTTTTGAAGAAGTTAAGCACGTAATTTGTAATACAGTTTTTTATGGAGAGTTCTCATGTAGTTAAGCAAATAATTTCACACACAGTGTTGTATCGTTAGTTTTGAAGTAGTTAAGCATGTAGTTTCAAACACAGTGTTGTATCGTCAGTATTGAAGAAGTTAAGCATGTATTTTCACACACAGTGTTGTATCATTAGTTTTCATGAATTTAAGTATGTAGTTTCTCATATAGAGTTATATAGTTAGATTTGATGAAGTTAAGCACATAGTTTCACACACAGTGTTGTATCGTTAGTTTCGAAGAAGTTAAGCACATAGTTTCACACACAGTTTTGTATCGTTAGGTTTGAAGAAGATAAGCATGTATCTTCACACACAGTCTTCTTTCGTTAGTTTTGAATAAGGTAGAAGATAGATTCACACACAGTTTTGTATCCTTACTTTCGAAGAATATAAGCACGTTGTTTCTAAAACAGTGTTATATGGTAAGTTCTCATGAAGGTAAGCACATAGTTTCACACACAGTGTTGTATCTTTAGTTTTGAAGAAGTTAAGCATGTAGTTTCACACACTGTGTTGTATCGTTAGTTTTCATGAAGTTAAGGACACTGTTTCTCATATCGTGTTATATATTTAGACGTCATGAATTTAAGCACATAGTTTCACACACAGTATTTTATCATTAGTTTCGAAGAAGATAAGCATGTAGTTTGTAATGCAATGTCACATGGTAACTTCTCATGAATTTAAGCACATAGATTCAGACAAAGAGTTGTATTGTTTGTTTTGAAGAATTTAAGCATGTAGTTTCACACTGTGTTGTATCTTTAGTTCTCATGAAGTTAAGCACAAAGTTTCACACAATGTGTTGTATCGTTAATTTTGAAGAAGTTAAACATGTACTTTCACACACCGTGTTGTATCGTTAGTTTGGAAGAAGTTAATTACGTAGTTTCTAATAGACTGTTAAATGGTAAGTACTCATGCAGTTATGTACATAGTTTCACATACAGTGTTGTATCGATAGTTTGGAAGAAGTTAAGCATGTAGATTTACACCCAGTGTTGTATCATTAGTTTTGAAGAAGTTAAGGATGTAGTTTCACACAGTATTATATCGTTAGTTTTGAAGAAGTTAAGCACATAGTTTTATACACAGTGTTGTATCCTTAGTTTTGAAGAAGTTAAGCACGTAGTTTCACACACAGTGTTTTACCGTTAGTTTTAAGAAGTTAAGCATGTAGTTTCAATCACAGTTTTCTATCGTTAGTTTTGAAGAAGATAAGCATGTAGTTTTACACACCGTTTTGAATCGTTAGTTTTGTAGAAGTTAAATACGTAGTTTCTAATTGAGTGTTATATGGTAAGTTCTCATGAAGGTAAGCACATAGTTTCCCACACAGTGATGTATCGTTAGTATTGAAGAAGGTAAGAATATATGTTCACACACCGTGTTGTATCATTAGTTTTGAATAAGATAAGTATGTAGTTTCTAATAGAGTGTTATATGGAAAGTTCTCATGAAGTTAAGAACATAGTTTCACACACAGTGTTGTATCGTTAGTTTTGAAGAAATTAAGCACGTAGTTTCACACCCAGTGTTGTATCATTAGTTTTGAAGAAGATAAGCATGCAGTTTCACACACAGTGTTGTATTGTTAGTTTTGAAGAAGTTAAGCACATAGTTTCACACACAGTGTAGTATCCTTAGTTTCCAAGAAGATAACCACGTAGTTTCTAATACAGCGTTAAATGTTAAATTCTCTGGAAATTAAGCACATAGTTTCACACACAGTGTTGCATCATAGTTTTGAAGAAGTAAAGCATGTAGTTTCATACCCAGTGTTGTATAATTAGTTTTGAAGAAGTTAAGAATGTAGTTTCACACACAGTGTTGTGTCATTAGTTTTGATGAAGTGAAGCATGTATTTTCACACACAGTGTTGTATCGTTAGATTTCATGAAGTTAAGTACATATATTCTCATATAGTTTTATAAAGTTAGATTTCAAGAAGTTAAGCACACAGTTTCACACACAGTGTTGTACATTAGTTTCGAAGAAGAAAAGCAAGTAGTTTCTAATACACTGTTATATGGTAAATTCTCATGAAGTTAAGCATATAGTTTCACACACAGTGCTGTATCATTAGTTTTGAAGAAGTTAAGCACATAGTTTCACACACAGTGTTATATCGTTACTTTTAATTTAAGCATGTAGTTTCACACACAGTTTTGTATCGATAGTTTTGAAGAAGATAAGCATGTAGTTTCACACAGAGTGTTGTTTTGTTAGTTTTGTAGAAGTTAAGCTGATAGTTTCACACAGTGTTTTATCCTTAGTTTAGAAGTAGATAAACACGTTGTTTCTAAAACAGTGTTATATGGTAACTTCTCATGAATTTAAGCACATAGTTTCACACACAGTGCTGTATCGTT
>NW_024433242.1:0-8055 GCF_017639785.1 Mesocricetus auratus | reverse complement strand
CGCTACCGTCTCGCCAGCAAGAACGACGCAGAACACTCGGATCCTTCTGCAGTAAAGCTTTAATGCATCTTGAGAGATAGATGATCAGCTTCTTAGAGGGAGACCCCAAGCTAAGAAACCCAGCCCCTTATATAAGCCTAGGAGCTCCGAGTGAGATGTGTAGAGCCGGGATTGGTGGTTTGCACATCACCCCAGATGACGTCACGGGAGAGGCACAGTTTAAACGGTTAACTCCAACTGACAGCGACAGTTAACTCCAACTGACAGCGACAGTTAACTCCAACTGACAGCGACAGTTAACTCCAACTGACAGCGACAGTTAACTCCAACTGACAGCGACAGTTAACTCCAACTGACAGCGACAGTTAACTCCAACTGACAGCGACAGTTAACTCCAACTGACAGTGGATGTCAGCGCCATCTTCTAACGGCAATAGCGATAGCGAGGGCGGCTCCTCACATCTCCCCCTATTCATTTATTTTTGAAGCAATAGGACACCCACAACTTTGGAGTGGAGATAGAGGTCAAATCCCCATGTGCAAATTCGGAACATGTACAAAGCTCCTCTCCAGGGTCTTATCCCCAGAGGAAGTCCTGACCAGTCCGATGTCTTTTTTCTGGGGGAAGGAGATCATGACATAGAACCTTCATGCAAGATGACTTATCTCCCAGGAGAAAGTCGTTATACCGCAGACCTCTCCTGTGCAGTGCTTAGCCTTGCAACTCCTTGGGCTGCTGAAGCCTACCCACTCTATCCCGTGCAATGAGACTAGCCTCGTGGGGTGCAAGAGCTGGGAGGCCAGCGACCTATTGCTTTAACATGGTTAACCAAATGTCAGGGATGCTCCGTGTTCTAAGGCAGCAAGTGCTTGTGCCACCACCACTTTCTCCTTTTGTTTGGGCTCTGAGCGTACACACCATCCAAAGCATCAACACTATTCCACAGCAGAGAACTAGGCTAAATGATCCTACCCCCACCCATTCCTTAAAATAAGAAAATGCAGATGAAATCCAGGGGAGAGGTCTTCCATCAGAGAAAGATCCAGATGCGTCGAATTCACTTGCAGGATCGCCATTCTCAACTCACGGAGTGTCTGCTCAAACTCAAAAGTCCAATTCTGTAATAAATGTTGAGACAGAGCTTTTGACAGGTTAGCTGCTCTTGTAAAATTCTCATATTGTACTAAGTGACACAAAGGCCAGGCAACTTTGTTCACATCCCAATTTGGCCATCTGCCACAATATATCCAATTGTTCCTGAACCAAATTAATCTGTTGGTTTACCAACATCAGGCCTCCTTGTATCTGAGAATTGGCAGTGGCCTGTTTATCTAGGACCATGGTCACAGTGGCCTATAGTTCATTAATGGTTTGAGTTGTCTGCACAGTGGCAGAAAGTGCAAGGGCCGAGGCGGTAACCGAAGCAGTAACCGCGGCGGTGGCTATCAGGCCCACAATAATAGCAGAGATCCCAAAAATCTCGCTTTTCCCTAAACAAACTCAAATTACTTGGCGCCTCAACAGGAGCTGGAATAAATCGAGGCATGCGCATTACCAAAGCAAAAGGGTGCTTAATAGCATCCCAGCATAATGCATAAAAACAATTCTAAGCAGAACAATTTATTTCTTTCTGATTCTTACCTAAGGTATCATTACTCACAACCCAAATAAAGGGCAGCTGAATAATTAGTTCTCTTAAAAGGGGTATACTTAACATTGGAGGAGGACCAATCAGATGATCCAGAGCTCTGTCCCTCACTCAGACTGTTGCCTAATGCCCCTTTCCAATCAAAAGTAATCTGTCCCTTCTCACTATCATAGGAGAAAGATCAGTACAGCTTCCATTAATTCAAAAGGATTAGCATTAGATCTTTCTGGATCCATATGAATAAAATTATCCTTTAATGAAGAAATCACAGTAAAGCACAAGCTTCCTACTAATGACAAGGTTCTCTCATCCTGAAAACTCTGTATCTGAGGATCTAAAGGCAAAAAGGCAAGCCCCAACTCTCTATTATTTGTGAAAAATCTAGGGAACACCTGGGCATTCTGCATCACTGGCATCGGTAGGGGGAAGGTAGACATGATGGCCCACCGTAACTCTCCCATCATACTAGGAACCATCATCCCGAGTAGGAGAGTCTTCATCACCCACTTGGCCTCCATCCTTCTTATTCTGGAGTTGTGAAGGAGCTCTTCGAGTGAGTCTTTCAGGGATCCACAGGGGGTTTTCTTCCTCCTGTGGAAAAACACACACAGCTCCCCTGGATCTTATAAGAATAGGATCCGGGCCTTTCCAGAGATCAGTCAAGACATCTTTCCATTTTACCATTTCTTTTGGCCTATCAGGCTCTAAACTGTGGCGATCAGCCGCAGTGTGGCCTTGGGCATCACAGTTCAAGAAATTAAGGGTAAAAAGTGCCATGGATACAGCAACTCTTGGTACCGAGGGTAGAACATCCTCAATACTCCCCTTTTGTTTAATCAGATATGATTTGAGTGTACGATGGGCACGTTCCACAATGCCCTGTCCTTGAGGGTTATAAGGTAGGCCAGTTAGATGGGTAACATCCATTTGCCGACAAAACTGTCGGAATTTTTGAGAGGTATATGCTGGTCCATTGTCTGTTTTTAAAATTCTGGGTTTTCCCCAAGCACTCCAGGCCTCAAGGCAATGTTGAATCACATATGAGGCCTTTTCCCCTGTTAGGGGTGTGGCAAACATTACGCCAGAACAGGTGTCAACAGAAACATGAACATATTGAAGCCTTCCAAAAGAGGGAATATGAGTAACATCCATCTGCCACATCTGCAATGGTCTAATGCCACGTGGGTTTATTCCCATGTGGGGAGTAGGTAAGAATTCGCAGCAATTCTGGCATTGAGTAACAATTTCCCTAGCCTCTTTCCTGGATAGAGCAAAACGACGGCGCAAGGTCTCAGCCGTCACATGAAAGCGCTTATGGAATTCTTTTGCTGCTTGTGCATGGGTAGACAAGGCAGCGGCCACCAGCTTTGTAGCCTTGTCCGCTAAGTCATTCCCTAAGGACATGGGACCTGGGAGTCCAGAATGTGCTCGGACATGGGTAATGAAAACAGGAAATCTCCTATTTAACAAGGCAGCTTGTATCTTCTGAAAGATGTTAGCAACTCTGCTGGAGGATCTTATTATTCCAGCTATCTCAAGGAGATTAACTGCATTAACCACATAAGAGGAATCTGATACAATATTGAGGGGTCCTGGAAAAGCCTCAAGAACCTCCAGTACTATCAGACATTCTACAACTTGAGGTGAAGTTTCATTATATTGTTTAGATATAACCCTATCCTTGACCACATAAGCTCCCATACCAGTTTTTGATCCATCAGTGTACACCACAGTCCCATCTGGGAGTGGGTCTTTAGCTGTCACTTGTGGAAACACTATAGCCTGGTTTAGGGCAAACTGTAAAATTGGATGCTTTGGAAAATGATTATCAATTTGTCCTGAAAAGGAAGTAACTAAAACTGCCCAATCACTAGATGTGGCTGCCAAGGTCTGAACTTGTGCAGCAGTATAAGGCACAATCAAGGAATCAGGATCCCTGCCAAAATGTGTAACAGCTGCTTTTATTCCGCGAAGCGCGAGCTGTGCAACAGCATCAGGGTACCAGTCAATAATCTTAGCAGGGGAAGCATTTGGATGAATCCAAAGTAATGGTCCATGTTGCCACAGGACTGCAGTTGGCAATTGAGCTGTCTTAAAAACACACAGATTAAAAGGTAGTGACTCCTCAATTCGTTGTAATTGTGCTTCCTGTAAGGCCTCTTCCACCATCTGTAAGGCTCGGTGGGCGGCAGGGGTAAATTTTCTGGGTGAGGAGATATGAGGCTCACCCTCCAGGAGATCGAAGAGGGGTTTTAGATCAGCAGATGGAATTTTTAAAAAGGGCCTCAACCAATTTATATCTCCCAGAAGTTTCTGAAAATCATTTAATGTTTGTAAGTGGTCTTTGCGAATTTCTATTTTCTGAGGAACTATATTTTTGGGAGTAATCTTTGAGCCCAAAAAGAGGCCTGTATCTGCAATTTGAACCTTTTCTGAGGCAATCTCTAATCCCCACTGTTTTAATTCAGCCACCAGCATGGGAAAAGCCTTTTGTAAAACATCTAACTCTTTGTGACAAATAAGAATATCGTCCATATAATGGATAACGATTAAAGATGTAAATTGCTTCCTAATTGGCTCCAAAGCCTCCTGCACATATAGCTGACATATTGTTGGGCTATTGGCCATGCCTTGCGGCAGTACCTTCCACTGAAATCTCTTGTCTGGTTCCATATGATTAAGAGAAGGGATAGTGAAGGCAAACCTTGGTCTATCCCGTGGGTAAAGTGGAATAGAGAAGAAACAATCCTTAATATCTATAATAATAAGCTTCCAATCTTGAGGAAGTGCAGAAAGCAAAGGAAGGCCTCTTTGAACAGGGCCAAAAAGATGCATCTGATTGTTAATGGCCCGCAGGTCGTGGAGTAATCTCCACTTCCCAGATTTCTTCTTAATAACAAAAATTGGTGTATTCCATGGGGAGGTAGAAGGCTCTAGATGCCCCAGCCGTTCCTGTTCTTGCACTAATCTTGTGACAGCCTCTAATTTTTCAGAGGATAGAGGCCATTGAGAGACCCATAACGGCTCCTCTGTTTTCCATGGTATGGGTCGTGAAGCCTCAACGGCCCCTAAATAAAACCCAGTCCTTTTCTACCCCGATTTCCGTGTTGTGTAATGGGTTTTATTCTGCCTTGTTCTTGCCTACCCAAGCCTCTACCATTTGTATACCCCATCTTTGCCATAATGGCTGATGCCTGGGGGGAGTATTCATTAGTTAGGGTCATGCCCATGGCTTGTAACACATCTCGTCCCCATAAATTTACAGGGAGTGGCAACACATAGGGGGTAAAACATCCCTGTTTGCCTTCAGCATCCCGCCAGGTTAAGGCTGAGGCACTGATGGCAGGAGAGGACTGGTATCCAAGACCTTGTAGAGAATGAGATGAAACAACAGTGGGCCAAGACTTCGCCACCAATGGAGTGAAATAATGCTTTTGTCTGCTCCCGAATCCATTATCCCTTCAAATTCTTTTCCATTAATTAACAATTTTATTGTAGGTCTCTCATTTAGGGGTATAGCCAGATAGGCTGAATCACTTCCAGAAGATCCCATAGCCCTTTTTTGTAAAGTGTAGGTTTCTCCATCCCCGAGGGAGGGCAGCAACACCAGTTGTGCAATTCTATCTCCCTGCTTTATAGAAAATACACCCCGAGGGCTAGAACAGAGAACTTGAATCTCCTCTTTATGATATGGGTCAACAATCCCAGGATATATAATGAGTCCCTGTAAAGTTAAGGAGCCACGGCCCAGAATAAGCCCAATGGTGGCAGGGGGCAAAGGTCCAGGGGAATGGACTGGGACCGGTTGAACATTCATTTGGGGCATGAGTAAGAAGTCGGAGGCGGCACGCAAGTCCATTCCGGAGGTTCCTCGGAAACCTCTACTTCCTCTTGATTGCTTTTCTGAAATTGGTTCCCATATTTCTGAGGGCCCTGGGACCATGGGCCCCGTGACCCGTTTTTTGATTGGGGTACCTTGATTCTTCAATAGGGGGCAGAAGCCTCCCTTTTACATCCCGGACTGACCTGCATTCGCTAGCCCTATGATAACCTTTACCACAACGATAGCAAAGCTTCGATTCTCTTGTTCTTTCAGGGGCTTGACAATCTTTCTTAAGGTGCCCCATTCTCCCACAATTAAAACAAGCTTTTCGATTAGATAAATCTCTATACCTGTGCGTTTGTAAAATGGCGGCAGCTAGTCCTGCATTGGTTAGGGGTCCCCCCAGCTCCCTGCACACTCTGAGCCAATCTTGTAAACCTTTGCTTTTGCGAGGGGCGATAGCCGCCGACATTCCTGGGTTGCTTGTTCATAGACAAGTTGCTCAATCAGGGGCATAGCTTGTTCTGAATCACCAAAGATGCGACTGGCGGCCTCTGTCATTCTGGCCACAAAGTCTGAAAATGGCTCTTGGGGTCCTTGGACAATCTTTGTAAGGTGTCCACTGGACTCTCCCCTTTTGTGAGGGCCTTCCATGCTTTAATAGCGGCGGCCGACACCTGACCATAGACGCCCAGATGTAGTTGGTTTGATTAAGGGCATGTTGACCCTGACCTGTCAGCATTTCAAATGTCCACTGCCTCTGATTCTCATCTTCAGCCGTGGCATTAACTCTAGCTTGTGCCTGGGCTGCATCATACCAGAGAGCCTTCCATTCCATGTATTGTCCCATGTTGGGAAGCACTGCTTTCACTGTCGTTTGCCAGTCAGTGGGAGTCATGGCAAAATTAGCAAGCCTTTCCACCTGTAATGTGGTAAAGTTAGCATTGACCCCATAATTACGAACGGATTCGGCCAATTCTTTAATTTGATTGTAATCTACGGGGTATGTACTCTTCCGCCTTCCACATTCTCGAATACTGGAAAAGCCATTTGTATTTTTCTCCGTTCCTCTAAAGGTAAAAAGGAGTCAGTACCAGTATTCAGCCGAAGCTCATATGGCGGAGGCGCTGAGGGGCGTGAGCCCGCCGGATTTATAGGCGGTGGCCTCACATTCATTTTTGTTTTCAGTGGCCGGTGTCTATCAGGGTGATATCTTTTTTCCTCATACCGTGCCACCTCCTCCTCTAGACCACCTTCTTCGCTAGAATCCAGAGTGTCAGAATCAGAATTATCTAGCTCCAAGGCTTCTAGCTCTACTGCAGGGTATAGACTAGATTCTGGCTTTTTCTTTTTCTTAGATTTGTTAAGGGGTGAATGATAACTCCCTTCTTTCTCTCCCCTTTCTTAACTTCCTGGGGAGGGCCTTTTTTCTTAGACATGTCTTTTCTTTTGCGAGCTCCCATTCTCTCACTCCGTTCAGTTTCTGACATGCTATCCTGAACTTCCTCTAAGGTTCCCTGACTTTCTATTATAGCAGGGTGACAGGCCTCATCCTCCAAGCAGTTTTTAACTAGCTTCCAAATGGCTTTGGTACCTAAGCAGAGATCTCCTTCTGCATGCTTCCTGTCTAGTTCTTTACCTAGCTTGTTCCATGAGGCCACAGTGAGGGACCCGGAACAAGCATACCATGGTGCCACTCTATCTACCTCCTTCACAAAATTTTGAAGTGTTCGTGGTGCAATTTTAAGATCTCTTTGTTTTAGCACAGTCTGTAAGGCTGTAACCACTGACTGTGACGACCCCATCGCGCTGACAGCTTATCTAAAAACGCGCTCAACTCCGTTACCAGACTGACAGCACCAGACTGACAGCACCAGACTGACAGCACCAGACTGACAGCACCAGACTGACAGCGCCAGATGGACAGCGCCAGATGGACAGCGCCAGACGGACAGCGCCAGACGGACAGCGCCAGACGGACAGCGCCGTTCTGTCAGCACCAGCCACGATGAAGGAGAAGGACAAACAGGACTAGCACCAAAGCCTCCACTGACCCGTCCCACGGTGATGACAAACTAAGGCCAAAGTCGAGAAAAGGGTTGTTCAGGATAAAGCATACCTCTCTGAACCTACGTCCCTGCAGTTCTGAATCCGCCCCGTTTTCCGAGGGGTCCCTCGCGGCGCCGGCGATGTTGAAGAGTTCCCGGGTTTCGGCACCAGATGTCCCGCGCTACCGTCTCGCCAGCAAGAACGACGCAGAACACTCGGATCCTTCTGCAGTAAAGCTTTAATGCATCTTGAGAGATAGATGATCAGCTTCTTAGAGGGAGACCCCAAGCTAAGAAACCCAGCCCCTTATATAAGCCTAGGAGCTCCGAGTGAGATGTGTAGAGCCGGGATTGGTGGTTTGCACATCACCCCAGATGACGTCACGGGAGAGGCACAGTTTAAACGGTTAACTCCAACTGACAGCGACAGTTAACTCCAACTGACAGCGACAGTTAACTCCAACTGACAGCGACAGTTAACTCCAACTGACAGTGGATGTCAGCGCCATCTTCTAACGGCAATAGCGATAGCGAG
>NW_024433241.1:0-22963 GCF_017639785.1 Mesocricetus auratus | reverse complement strand
GAACAGGTTAGAGAATGCATGTGACATTTCTCTAGCCTTCATTGTTGAACCTCAAAGGATTAGAACAGACAATAGATTCCACACCTCTTCCTTCATGAGAGCATTTCCCCATGTGTTCTACTTTGTTCAGTGGTATGTCACGTCAAGCACTGAGTAGAATCAGAAATATTACTACGATTTCTTCTTGTGTGAAATAACAGCCAATATTCACATTCTGATACATTAGAGATATATTTTATATTTTGAATGTATTTATGAGCTCTGATTCTTCAACCCCGCTGTATAAATCTAGGTTATTGGGTTCAATTTTGAGAAGACTTATCCCATGTCATATGGAACTACCTCATAACTAGCTTCTGAATTCCCATTCTGATGTGTCAGTTATTGTTATATAAAATGGTCACCCCATTGCACCTGGGGCTAGTGCAGAGACCATGGCACATAACCGCTCCACACTGTTGAACAGAGACCGGGGAGGCAGAGTGCTGTTTCCACATGCATTATTCTCACCTGTTGGCTTCTTACTATGCCTCTCACAGACCTGTGGTATGCCATGGGGAAACAGGTTCTTCTGAGATTGACTTGAGCCACAGGTACCTGGAAGACTTTGGGCTTATCTTCTCCTTCTGGCTTCTTCTCTGCCTTCAAATTGTGGAGAGTGCATGCATAATCCCCGAAAGAGTAGACCTGACCAAATGAGACCACGCAGATCCTAGTCATAATGTGGGGGAACCAGAATTGGACCAAACCAAGCCCTCTGTATGTGGGTACCATACAAGGCAGTTTTTGGAAGCTCTAATAGTGGAGTCAGGCTTTATTCCTAGGTCACAAATGGAATTTGGGAGCCCATTCCCTATAGAGGGATATTATTGAAGCCCAGATATTGAATGGAGAGCCTGGGCCTTCCCCAAAATAATGTTATGGACTTGGATGATCCCCTGTGGAGGGTCTCACTATCCCTGGGGAGTGGGGAGTGGGTTAGAGGATCCATGGGGTGCATGGAAGGTTTGGAGGGCAAGGGAATGTTGGATGTATATGTAAAAAAGAGTGCTACAAAAATGAAAACAAACATTGGAATATTCTTTCTTATGGTACCTTCCTTGTATTTTGAACTTCAAATGTGTGCTCTTTCCAAAAAACAAAAGATCCTTTACACATCTACACCACAGTGGAATCTACAACAGTAGTAGCTCCCATTTCATAAGAAATCATGGGAATGTACAGATTCCTCTGGGCCCAGACTTTGAGTCAGGCATCTCCCAGGTACATACAATTCCTGAAGGTGATCACATCGAGATGGTTCAAAGTTAAAGCCACATAATTTCCTAGATTGGTGAGTGGCCCAGTCATGGAGCAGAGGCCAGCTGGTGCTTCCGGCTCAGAGAGTGGATGTCTGACAGGGAGTATCATCAGGCTATGTGGGAAAATCCTGAGTGGGAAGTTACCTGAACTCAGACACTAGTGAAGACACGACTGCATTATTCTCCCTTAGGCAATGGATTAGGTATCAAGTTATCTGACTCTGAGACACACAGACACAGTTTAGCACACTTCTATGCAAATTCTATTCATGATTATGAATCTGATAAGAATACATGATTCTGCTTTCAAGGGATTAGGGAAATTGTCAAAGACATCTTCTTACCTAGACAAGGGGTTAATATTTTGAGCTGTTCTTAAATATGAGGATGTAGTATGATAGGCAACACTCTCAATGGCACTGGAGGCTTATGTCAGTATGTAAACATACCAAGGCAAGGCATGTCCCACTAGGCAATACCCCAGGGCCTGAAAGTAGTTTGTCAACTGAAGAAGTATCATCTGTCAGAAACATGGATGGGTATTATCATGTAGCTAATGCTATGTTAGGCAAGTTGATGACAGCCTGAATGTAAAAAGAGGTGGCTTCAGTGATAGAGCACCTACTAATCTTGAGAGAAACCTTTTTGTTCTATTCTTTGTACTGTATAAAGGAACCTATAGGAACAAGTAAACAAAGAGGAAGAAATACAGAGAAAATAAAGGAAATCAAATATGCAGAAAATTAGGAGGCGGGGACTAGGGGCATTTCAAACCTTCCATCCTCACCATCATGGGCTCTTTTGGAGGGAAAACCAGGTGAGGAATTGTGGATGTGGGAGTTACTCACCTCCAGGCACTTTTCCTATGCCATGCTGCAAGTCACTTCAGAATGTTCCTATACATAAGGGTGACAATTCAGAGGAATTTTCTATTTAGTACTTATTTCCAGTTTCCAGGCTCCTGCAGATTTAGTGACTGATGGAGTGGAGAATTTCAGTCCACTCATGGAGAGGAAGCAGATGAATCACGGCCTCTCCTTCTCTTTCCTAATCAATTAGACACCATGTACAGTGCAAGTTCAGGCCTCTCCTTCTGATTGCATATGAAATTTGGCCTAAGCCTCATCACTGCCTCCATCTCATTTTATTACATTTCTTTTTCTTTCCCCAAAGCATTCAACAGATTTCATGAAAATTTGAGCCATGAGCACTTACACATGTGGAGTGATGAAAACCTCCTTGTACACATGAAATAGTTAAATCTTCAATGTGTTGACTGTGTGGTGAAGAGCAGGTGATTTACCCCAAGGCATCTGGGCCTTACTAGTGTAATTAATTCTTTTCCTGTAGTTCTAAGAGGTGTGCATGTGTTCTAGGAGGAGTTTGATCTTAGGTTTAGAGATTGTGGGTGTTTTTGTAATTTGGCCACATTTACTGGGGAATCACTGGCTTGTGGGACAGGTTTTGTACATTCTGACTCTCTTGGAGGTTTCCTGTTACAACAGCAGAGAAAGCAAACTCATCTTTTCTCCTGTCTCCTTAAACACACAGTGATCTGCAGGCTTTAACTTTCCACATTTGCAGCCTATATATTGTCCATTCGCTGACAATAAAATGAGTATCCCAAGTTCCGTGTGTGTGTGTGTGTGTGTGTGTGTGTGTGTGTGTGTGTATGTGTGTGGTGTCTGTGTCTCTGTCTGTGTGTCTGCATGTCTCTGTGTGTGCTTCTGCATGTGTTTGGTTTTGTCTGTAAAGAAAGAATGTCTACCAATGTTTAGGACAGGATGTTAGCGCATTACATGTTTTCCACTTACACATTAACCATAGGTTTGTGTGTTCTTTTTTAATTTTAAAGTAGTTTCTATCAGTCTCTTCCACATAATATTGCAAATGAACTCCTTTCTACTCACTTCTGACTTGAGAAATGGATTAGATGTCTGTGAGCCCTGTAGCCCCAGCATCTTGACAGAACTTGTTACCCTAACCTCCCTGTCTGCCCACTAATCTCCACCCTTATGATAATGGCCATGAGATTCCATGATAGTGGATTTTACAACTTCTTGGCAGGGCAGGGAAACAGATTTAACTTTGCTCCTAGAAGGGAGCAGAATGAATGTTCATGAATATTGCTTTTTGAGAGAAAGAAACCAGTATGGGGTGTGCTGTAATACTTCACAGGCAGAAAGGTACACTACAACAAGACCTGCCTGAAAGAATAGTGAAGGGTAGGGGAGCTGAGCTGCACGTTGGCTGATCTCTGCTCTAAGCCTGTCTCAGGATGGAAAAGAGCAGGATGATCAATTTCTTCCTTTACATTTCTTCCTGAAGAAATGAAACATCACTACAAAAGAGGTTGCAACAGGCAGCAAAGAAAGCATATTAGAGAAAAGGCCTGGGAGAACACCATGGTTACCCAATCCCTGTAAACTCATTGCCTATGCCTGTTTTTCTGGTGGGAAATGTATTGGTATGAATCTAGGAGCTTTTCTTCCCTTTACTCTGTATGGAATTGCCTTTATTTCCAATGTGCTTGGAAGTGTTTCAGATCAAATATATATACATGCATATATATGTATATATATATATATATATTCAACACACACACATATACATGTATATACAGAATGACAGGCACATACAGCCTAAGATAATTCCAAGTTTCCCATTTATGATCTCTGTGGTCTATCTGGGCCACTGGAGATAATCCCTCTAGGAAGACATAGGGACATGATATGACATAAATGACATTGTGTGTCAGAGTATATGTACTCAATGCAGAGCACATGCTCTCTGACCTTCTACAAGGGTGTGAGTATCACCAAGCAAGTGTAGTATGCTGTCATGTGTATGCTGTCCAAGAATGTAACAAAAGGACAGATATAGAACAAGAAAGTCCTGAGTTTTGGGATTTCTGGTGAGACATTGTTTTCTTCTTACCTTTGCCCCAGTTTTCACCTTCTGAGAAATCTCCTTACATTGGCCTTTGTTCACTCCTCTGCCACTGGTAGGTCAATTCATCTTGCATGTTATTTGTTTTGGAGCTTAATTTTAAGAATCATGTGTGTGTGTGTGTGTGTGTGTGTGTGTGTGTGTGTGTGTTTATATTTGTTCATGGTTAGGTGTGTTTTGTATTTTTTTTGGTGAATGCACAAAACTGTGTCTATTCTATTATTAGTATTCTTCTTCTCTGAAACATCTTGAACCAGGCCATCATAATCAACATTATTCTCAGCACCATTGTCTTCCACATTTGTACATGTATGGTTCCTTAAGCCCCACTTATGTGTTCAACTTCTTTCCTCAAAGCCCACATTCTGCCAAAGAGCAGCATGGCTAAGGCTGGATCATCAACACCCCACTCCTAGTACCAAGTTTTTTCTTAGTCAGTGCTCTATAGATGCAAATACATAACATGTCCATGGTAACTCTTATAAGGAAAATATTAGTAGGGACTGCATTGAAGGTTCAGAGGTTTTATTAATTGTCTTCCTGATAGGAACTTGGTGCTATTCAGCAGACATGGAAATGAAGAAGTAGCTGAAAGATATATTTGCAGGCAGAAGGAAGACAGTGACTGGGGCTGTCATGGGCTTTTGAAACCTCAAAGCATACACCAAGGATACACAATCTCCAACAAGGTCACAGCTCATAATCCCTCTCAATGCATGCCATTCCCTAATGACCAAGAATTAAATTATTTAAATTATATAAGCCTATGGGTGCCATTATTATTCGAATCACCAAAGTGATGCTTTATTTTGTTTCTAGGTTTGGAATGTTTGGTTACTGTAGTGGGTATTTGGTTAATATTTTTGATAGTACTTAAAATTTGAGTAGGGAGGAGTAGAGGATCTGGACAAATTGTTGGAAGGGAAGAATATGATCAAAACATATTTGAATTTAAAATTGTTTTAAATAATAAAATTTTGAAACGTTAAAAATTTTAGGTTACGATAAAATGTACCTTTTAATGTTTCTTCCATGATAGCTTAATTTATCAATGCAGTTGTGGGTTCCTTTTGTCTGTTTGAGACAAGTTGTAACTTGCTAACTTCCACAATTTGACCCTGAAATCTTGTTCTGAACTTTCACAGTAACTTAGAATATAGTCTTGTGCAACAGAACCCTGCTTCATGTGTGGTTCTACTTTTATGTGTGGGGATGAGCTCTCAGACAAGAGGGGTGAGTTGAGTGGCACATCAGTGCTAAGGTCTTCTGATTGGTGATTTTCATTATACAAAGAAAGGGGTATGAATCTCTGCTGTAATGAAAAATGTTGACTGCTGCCTTCAGTAATTGCAGACTGTTACTCTGATAATTTTGGAAGAAGTTGAGTGGAGAAAGCTGGCATCTGTAAGCCTACAGGAATCATTCATGCAGAAGGACCATGGAGTATTTTAAGATGCACCAATCTGGTGCTCTCCAAACTGGAATCATTGGGGATACTTTTCTGTGGTTTGTGGCATTTTCACATAGTGGGTAGTAAAGTAGGCCTTCAGTCAGAGGCTATGTGGAATTACTGCTGATGGAGGAATGCAATACATGGTGGTTTTGAATTCTGTGTAGGTTAGAGGAGTACTGTTTCCCTGAGCAGTCAGTCAGACATAAGATGGTTGCACTTTCTGGGCTCAGAGGGGGGAAAATCACCCATTGAGGGTACTGCACAGAACACATTCCCAAGAGTTGCAGATATCTGAAGGGATATGAATGATACAAGAACTTGGCTTAGACCATACAGAATCTTGACGCATTACCCATCCAGGTGTAACTTATTCAGATTGTTCCTCACAGAAAACCTACCTCAGATGAGGAGTAAAAAAACAGGGTTCCTCTAGGAAGAGACCATGTCCCTTGATTCTGCTGCCACTCCAAGTGCAATTAACCTGTGCAGTCAGGAAAAATTGGTGGGGCAAATGAGGTCACAATGGGGATTGCTACTGCAGGGGGTACTTCAAAAAGTGGGTGTGTCCTTGAATATTCCCATCTAAACTCCTGGCAATGTCTACTCCAGAATCGCTGACCTACTGAAGTAAACTATCATATCATCTGCAAATAGTGAAAATTTTGCGTCTTCCTTGAAATTTGTATCCAATTTATCTCCTATAGTTTTATTATTGATCTAGCTGGAACTTCGAGTAAAATATTGAAGAGGAATTGGCAGAGGGGACAGCCTTGTCTTATTAATGATTTTAGTAGAATTGCCTTGTGTTTCTCTTCTTTTCATTTCATATTGGCTATTGGTTTGCTGTATATGGATTTCTGATGTTTAGGTATGTTCCTGTTATCTCAAAATCTCTCCAAAACCTTTATCATGAATGGGTGTTGGATTTTGTGGAAGTTTTTCAGCATCTATTGAGATGATCATGTAATTTTTGTTTCTCAGCTTGTTTATATGATTGACTACATTGATGGATTTTGGTATGTTGAACCATGCCTGCATCACTGGACGGAAGCTTATTAGATCATAATGGATGAATTTTCTGATGTGTTCTTGGATCCGATTTGCCAGTCTTTTATTTGGTATTTTTGAATCAATGTTCATGAAGGATATTGGTCTGAAGTTCTTTGTCTAGGCTGTGAATTTTTGTGGCTTGGGTATCTATGTTATTGAAGACTCATAAAAAGTGTTTAAAAAGGACTATTCTGATTCTATTGCATGGAATATTTTGAGAATTGGTATAAGCTCTTCTTTGTATTTCTGGTAAGATTCTGGACTGAGACCATCAGACCATGGGAATTTTTTTGGTTGTGAGTCTTTTGATGATTACTTTTATTTCCTAGGTGTTTTAGGTGTATTTAAATTGCCTATCTGTTCTAGATTATATTTTGGCAAGTGAGAGTTATCCAGAAAATTGTCCATTTCTTTAAATTTTTAAATTTTGTTGAGTGCAGATTTTCAGAGTATGCTCTGATGATTCTCTGGATTTCCTCACTGTGCTTTGTTTTGCGCCCCTTTTCATTTCTGATTTTGTTTATTCACATGTCCAAATTCTGCTGTTTCATAAGTTTGGACAAAGGTTTGTCTATCTTGTTGATTTTCTCAAAGAATGAATTCTTTGTTAAATTGATTCTTTGTATTGTTTTCTTAGTTTCTACTTTATTGATTTCAGACCTCAGTTTGATTATTTCCTAGTGTCTACTCCTGTGGGTGAGTTTGATTCTTGTGTTCTAGAAATTCCAGTTTCTTCATGTGGGCACAGTGCTATGAACCTCCCTCGTAGCACTGCTTTCTAAATGACCCATAGGTTTGTGTATGTGTGTCTGCCACACATTCTCTGTCTGCCACAGAGTTTCCCATTTTCTGTGGTGGCACAAGCCAGTGGGATTTGTTGCAGAGGCAGAGGCAGACAGATTACCAATGAGAAACCCTGTCTCAGAGAAAAATAAATAAAAGTAAAAGAAATACAGTAATAATAGATAAATGAATAAGACACGTAAAGATGGAAAATGCACATGAAGTCTGGATACAGTATGCTATTGTGTTTTTCAGTTTTCTGTTTGCTAAGTAAAGAACAACTACTAAAGTACACTTGATTATAAATGCTGTTGAATTAGTTCAACTTATATCTGTTGAAAATGCCTTGACTTCAAAATTTAAGTATAAGGATATGTTACTTTGGAAAAGAGTACTTGTTTGTTTTCACAGAAAATAACAAACTGAGGTTACCTTCCAGGTGTTCCAACAATTAAAACAGCTAAGATGATAAAGTCTTACAGACCCTGAAAATAAGAACTGATCATTATTTGTAGAGTGAAGCCTTTTCCTTGACAGCTGGCTTTGGTTTTTCCCCACCAGTCGACTGGGCTCTGCCACATTGTAGTTCCCAAATATCACGCAAGAGAATGTCTGTTACAAAGCTGTTGGCTGGATCATTGAATTTCCACATAGAACAGCAAAAGGTTTAAAGGAATGTTAGAAAGAAAGAATGGAGAAAAGCATGGGTTCCTGGTAGTAGCATTTTTCTCAGGTGGGCTCTGTTTTGCTAGCAACAAGCAGAGACTCAAGTGGCTTGCTTAGGTGAGTCTTCCTGACTCAGCATAACTAAAATAAAAATAACAAATAAACCCAGAAAGGTTCTTTTAAGAGTCGCTGCTAACAATTGAAAAATGTGTACATACAGCTGGAAGTGGCAGTCACCACATCTCCAAGCCGGCAGCTTTTCCTGGATGTCAGCATAGACTAAGATGGTGAGCTGCAATCATGCTTACGCCTGCCATCTTGGAAAAACTGCAACTTAAACAGCCGCCATTTTAACAGACAAGACACGTGGCCAGAAAAACAAAGATTTACATTAAAGTCAGAGTTGGATGAAGAAAAATCTCTAAAGGTTTAGAGTGTGTATAAAAATTTATGTAGAATTGAGAGAGAAAATGAAACGACATAGTGGTAAATAAATAGAGAAGATGGCTATGGTGGCACACACCAGTAGGAATTGCTCCAGAGGCAGAAGCAGGCAGATTTCCAAAGAGAAACCCCATCTCAGAGAAAAATAATAAAAGTAAATGACATAAAGTAATAACAGATAAATAAATAAGCCACATAATGACAGTCTGGGTACTGTATGGTATTGTGTTTTTCAGATTTCTGATTGCTAAGGAAGGAACAACTACTAAAGTACACTTGATTATAAATGCTGCTGAATTAACTCAACTTATATCTTTTGAAAATGCCTTGACTTCAAAATTTAAGTATAAGTATATGTTATTTTGGAAAATATATTTTGTGTTTCTACAGAAAATGGAAAGCTGTGGATTCCTTAAAGGCTTCTGTAGTTTGATAAAACAAGACCCACGGAAGAAGTGGCCCAAGTGTTTCAACATCTAAAACAGCTAAAATGATGCAAACTTATAGACCCTGAAAATAAGGACTTATACAGGTTTCTGAGTTTGTCATAATCCCCATGGTATGAACAGCGCCCTCTTCCAGCACAAAGCTGATTGGAATGATCAACGTCCAAATCCCCATATTGTTTATAAATCTTTCTTTTCATTTAAATGTGGTTGGTTATAATTGGTTAGTGATCACAACCAAACTCTTTTAAAGGATAAAGGGATTATGGTATGGAAGTGAGTACTTTGTATTGGTATGGTTTTCCATTTATTGATACAAACTCAAGGTCAATTTTGTGATGTGTATATTTCTCCTCTTGAATAAGTATTTTGTTTATACTAATCCTTTAAAACATAATGCATAATTAAATACAGATTATAGATAGTTACTTATAATAGTCAATATTATTGTTAGGTAAGTTAGATTTTCTAGGTATATAGAGATGTATTTGAGATAGATAAATAGATAGATAGTCTTCAAACATTTCAAAGACCTTCAAATATGGCATTTAAAATGTTTTATGTTTTTTCTTGACAGTGAGAAATGTCTGCTCCTGGCATCACCCATTGCATCTGAGTGGAAGGTGACTCATTATGGAGTTTGCTTTCAACATGGTAAGATTAGCCATTTGTGCAAGAAACTGCTCTTGCCTATACTGCTTGACTGTTGTTTTACGAACTGGATATGCAGGACCCACAGGAAAGTGACTGCTGAATTAAAACTGTCCTTCAGGTTTCCTGATTCATGGAAGAGTCTACAAGAGTTTCTGCAGAACACAGAAAATGACTGACAGATTACCAATTCAGATGGAGAGCTTAAAATTGCCTGCCTTGCTGAGAAGTCTTCCAGACACACTGTGGCCTATGAGCTGAAGATGGGTGCCACAATATTACAGAGGAACTTATGGTGACTGTCCAGGGAGCAAGATGTCTCTGTCCATCCTAGTGTTTATATATTATCCTTCAACTTGGTAGAGTTGAAGGTAGATAGTTATAATTAAAGTTTTCCTTAGTTATGATAAACAATAAACTACATATAGAACTTTGGACTCACAAGGATGGGATGGATGATATTTTCTTTAAATCTTGCTGAATGTTGATAGACAAACCGTGGCAACTATGTTCTTGCTTGATAGCTGTTCTGTTATATATAAACTGCCAATGTTAAAGGTAAGACTTTTCTTTTTGTTTAGACAGAAAAGAGGAGATGATGGGGAAGTACTGTGTATATGTCAATAAACACTGTTGGCCAATAGGAAAGCAAGGTAGGTGGGACTAGGAGTCCAGGAGGATTCTGGGTAGGAGAAACAAAGAGTCACCATGTAGCCTGCCAAAGAAATAAGATGTCCATCCGGTAAGAGAAATACTTAGATGGGTTAAATACTTAAGTCAGAGCTAGCCAGTAAAAAATAATCAAGGCCAACAGCTTCATAAATAATACAGCATCTTGTCTGTTATTTGGGGACTACAACGCTGCAGATCCCAGGCAACTGGTGGGGAAAAACCAAACAGCTGGTAAGGAAAAGGCTTCACTCTAATTACCTGGACACAAGAAACTCTATATAATTCACAGGTGTAAAAATGTATTACAACTCAGCATGGAATTATCTGCTTCTACTTGTGTTCACCCTGATATCAGACACAGTCTTTGCAACTAAATGCTATATATCCCCTAACAAAACTAAAAAGCCTATACTAGAATCCAATGTCAAAGGATTGCTTCACATTTTGTTGATATTTGTCATCTTATTTACTTGAAGAATCAATGCATAGCATGTACTTTATCCATTAACTCAAAATTCTGTCCTTTCAATGAGTGATAATAACAAACAAGAAAAAATGGAAGAAGATAGACAGAAAAAAGGAAAGGATGAAGGAAAGGAAAGAGGATGTAAGGAAGGAAGGGAGGAAGGAAAAAGGAAGGGAGGAAGAAATAAGAAAGAGTGAAAGTCAAGTTACACAGGATATAATCACTTTGAAAATGAGTAAGAGAATATGAGAAGATGAATGGAAGTTGGGGTATGGCAGGAATATAGGAAAGAAGAAGCAATTAACGCCAAATGTGGGAAGGACACATGAGTGCAAAAGTAAAAAGTAATTGATATAAATACATAGATATAAAAATATACATGGAATAATACTTGCTATATAATGTATATATACCCTATATATATATATATATATTAGTTTATGTATCCAAAATAAATTTGAAAATTCAATTCATGTACTAAAAAGTATATACTGCATTTGTAGACACATGTGGGAAGGACATTACTGAGTTCTTATTTAACATAAAAATGTAAATAATGTTAATTCTCATTGAAGGATGTTGCTGTTTTTGTTGGAATACTCTTTCTCCCACAGCCAAAATTAATGTTTCTAAGGAGTAAGCCTCTTGGTGTTTCTTACATATGTTATGGCACATCTATTATCAGACATTCAACTAGGGAATACCACAGACTAACAGAAAGATGAAGAAGACAGAATCCAATCTTCTGCTGAATACAAGAAATACACTTCAAATTCAATGACACACATTATCTCAGAGTAAAAAGTGGGGAAAAATTTCCAGTCACATATTCATAAGAAACAAGTTGGTGTAGCTATCATAGTAACTATGAAACTTAGATTTCAAAATATTCAATCAATGTAGAACACCAATTCATATTCATTAGAACAAAATACCATGAAGATGAAGTCTGACTAGTAAACACTTATCCTCCATCACAAAGGCACCAGCATTTGTAAAAGAAATATCACTAAAATTCAAATCACACATAAAACCACATACAATAATAATAGAAAAATTCCACAATCCATTCTCACCACTGGACAGGACTACCAGATGGAAACTCAGCAGTGAAATAAATGAGGTATAAGAAGTTATGACTCAATTGTTTTTAACCAATATCTTTATAACATTCCATCAAAACACAAAAGCACCAAATGGATCCTTGTGTAAAATTAACAACATACTTTCCAATGAAGAAAACCTTTTCACATACTAAGAAATTGGAATAACCCCTGCATATTATCAGATCCTTATGGTTTAGAGTTAGGTTTGAAAAACAACATAATGCACAGAAAGCCAGCAAATTAATGGAAATTAGCCAATATAATTCATTGAAAAAGAATGAACAACATACACAAAATAATGGTATTCTTTGATAACATGTAAGAAGAAAGCACCTAGCACTAAGTGCACACCTAGATAACCCAGAGAACTTCCACACTAATGACATAGCAGCATACCTGAAATCTCTAAGATAAAAAGAAGTAAAATCACACTAGAGCATTACTGGACAGTAACTAATCAAATTGGAGTTTTAAATCATTAAAATAGAAACAAATGTAACAATACTAAGAACCAATGAAATAAAGTGTGGGTTCTTCAAGACAATTAACAAGATAGACAATGTTTATCATTTCAAACTAAAAGGTAGACATTTTGCACAATAATAAAATCCGAAATCAAAGTGGGAACATGAGAATGCACACTGAGGAAATCCAATGAATAGTCAGGTCATACTTTGAAAACCTGTACTCCACAAAATTTGAATGATAGTAGTTGTGTTTAGGAGTATACTGAATTTGATCCCAGTCAGAGATATGTAGGTGATTATTGTCCCTTCATCTTCCTCAAAAAAGGTGACCATGGCTTGATGACATCTTGAAATGAGAAACAGGGGAGTGGAGCTTGCCAGAAATCTCTGCTATGTAAGTTGTTGTTGGTAATAGAGAACTCAAGTCTGTGGTCTTCCAGTGTATATAAAGAGATCTCACCGAACATTTTTTTCTTTTTACGGGAAACTATTCATGGTGAGATAATGTGCTTCATGATCATTAATGATGGAAATATCAGAACATAAATATCATGACATTGAGCATTCACTTTGGTATATATATTGAGGGATTATAGTGTGTCCTATACTTTTGTTGCTATTGTTTTATATTTTGACAGAATGTATCTCTGTAGTCCCAGGTTTGTGATCTTTTTTCTTCTTTTTTTAAAGTAAATTAGAAAAAATCTTGTTTTACATGTCAATCCCAGTTCTATTTACCTTCTCCTCACCTAAACTCAAATAGCGATGCATCACTTCCCCTTCCCATCCCAAGGGATGGTGAGGCTTCCATGGGGGATCTTCAAAGTCTGTCATATCATTTGGTGCAGACCCTAGGCCCTCCTCCATGTTTCTAGACTGAGAGAGTTTCCCACTATGTAGAATAGTCTCGAAAAGTACATTACTATGCTACGTAAAAATACTCATCTACTACCAGAAGCCCCATAGATTTCCAAAGCCTCCTCAATGACACAGAAGTTCAGCAGTTCTGGATTAGACCTATCCTGGTTACTCAGCTATGAGTGTGGGGTGTTTGAGCTCCCACATGTTCAGGTCAACTGCTTCTGTGGATTTTGCCAGTCTAGTCTTTCCCCTTTGCTCATTATTCCTCCCTCAATTCAACTGGTTTCCAGTATTCAGTGTTTAGCTGTGGTTGTCTGTTTCTGCTACCATTAGCTTCTGAATTAAGGCTCTAAGATGGCATGTAAGCTAGTAATCACTATCATTATCAGAGATGATCATTGAAGGCAGCCTCTCCACTATTGCTTAGAATGATAGATGATGCCACCTTTGTAGATCTCTGGACACTTCCCTACTGCCAGATTTCTCTTTTATCTCCATATATGATGTTATCTCTTATCTGGCTTCCTTTTATTCTTCCCCAGACTTCCTGCTTCCTCATTTTCTCCTCTCTCCTCCTCTTCTACTCTTCCATTTCCTCTTCCCCTATGCTCAGGGGATCTTGTCCACTTTTCAGTCTCTGAGGGACATGTATGTCACTCTTAGAGTCTTCCTTCTTTCCTAGCATCTCTGGCTGTGTGTATTGTAGGCTGGTAATCTTATGCTCTTTGTTTAAAATCCATATATGAGTGGGTAAACTATATTAATATTTTTGTGATTGGTCTAACAATCTCAGTGTGATTTTTTCTTGATCCATTAATTTCCTTAAAAATTTCAGGATTCCATTTTTTCCCTCTGAGTAGGTCTCCATTGTGTAAATGTACCACATTTTCTGTATCCATTCTTCAGTAGAGGGGCATTTAGGTTACTTCCTGGATCTAGATATTACTTACTTTACTCTGTAAGTTTTCTTCTATGATTTTGTTTGATATATTCTTTGTATATTTGAGGTGGGTTTCTTGACCGTTTTCTGTACCTATTATTCTTAGGTTTGTCCTTTCCATGGTGTCCTATATTTCCTGTATATTTTGTGTTTGAGATTTGTTGGACTTATGATTTTCTTTTGTTGATGAATCTATTTCTTCTAAAGAAACTTCACAGCCTCAGTGTCTCTCTTCTATTTCTTTAATTCTGTTTGCTAGGCTTGCATCTGTAATTCCTGATCATTAATCCACTTTTTCTCATTTCAACTTTCCCTAACACTGTGCATTCTATTGTTGATTTTGTACTTATAATTTTCCTATCCCTACATTCAGTGGGTGTGGGGGTATCTTTTCCTCTCCTGCTGGTTATCAGTCCAATTTATTTTTCCCATGGGTTGAAATAGGTTCAACACCATCATGGTTCAATACTCACTGTGGGTGCAGGCTAGATTGACACACATCCTGTCCTGCTGCATTGGAGTAGGTCTAGCACAGCAAACACTCAATGTTGCTTGGTCCTCCATGGTGGAGTAGACCTGCCTGCAGTCCCCAGACCAGGGGATCCCAGAGCAGGCAAGCATAAGTAGAGCCTGTGACAGGTGCCCAAAATCACCTCTACCCTGAGTATCCCAGCAATATAAGCAGACTCATCTTTGCTTTGTCTGCCAGGCGTGAGTCCAATTTGGTTTATGAAACTCAATTTGTTCAAAGGTTAGATATCAAACTCGGAGTTCTACCTCTCTCTGCCTGCGAAGTTGTAGGATTACAGGACAGCAACAAACCCTAACCATGTTGTTTATATTTTTCAAATAGAGTGCATAAGCAAAACAGTTCTGGCTGAACGGGAACTCGTTCTGCAGAGCAGGCTAGCCACAAACTAAAAAAGACATGCCTGCCTCTGTGTCCTAAATACTGGGACTAAAAGCATGTACCTGGTATCTGGTGCATGGTCCCCGACAGAATGGGGAGCACAGCAGCAGTCCCCAGGCAATACCCAGGCACTGGAATGCAGGCCTGAATGCAGGGCCTGTTTTACCTGGTCCTGCCAGCCTGCCAGACCCATGGTCCCTGTGGTCACCTGGACCTGCTAGTCCCCTTATCTTTTTGGTGGAAGAGAAGACAGGGGATCTGGAGTGCTTAGCTCCTGCCAGAATGGGAGGCTCTGTGCTAGTCCCCAGGCACAGGAAGGTAGACCTGTATGAATGGCCTTGTTGACCTGGACCTGCTGGTTCCCTGTCCTCATTGGTGGAACAGAAAAACTGAGATGTGGAGTACATGTCTCCCTGCTGGGATTGGAAGCTATGGGCTTCTTCTCCACCCACAGGACCAGGACTAGGCCGAGGAATAGAAGAACTACCAGAGAATTGGACTTGCTTGAACCCACCAAAAGGGAACTCTGGTCCACTAACAGCCAGACCAGTAAGAGGCTCTTCCTGCACCCACTAGAAGTAGAGATGTGAAAGAGACAATACAAAAACAAAATCAGCAGCACAAATACTAATATGACACTGCCATATTCTAGAGACCCCACACCAGCAAGTCTCCAACACTCAAATGTAAATGATGCAGAAGAGAAGGACCTTAAAAACAACTTCATGAAAATGATAGATGCCCTAAAATAGGATATAGGAAAATCGCTCAAATAAATGGAAGAAAAAACACACCAAGTAATGCAAGAAATGGAAGAATAAAACAAAAAAATCATAAAATGCAACAAATGGATGAAAAGATAAACCAAAAATTGCAAGAAACAATGCAAACAGTACAAAGGTTGAAAACTGAAATAGAGACAATAAAAATAAACACAATCTGAGTGAAGGCTGTAAATAGACAAGCTGAGCAAATGTTCAGGTACTAGAGATACATGCATTATCAACAGAATACAAGAGAAGCTATAGAGAATCTCAGGTGAAGATACACGAGGAGAAATGGATTCATCAACGGAAGAAAATATTAAGTCCAACATATCTCTAACATGAAACTTCCAGGAAATATGGGACAGAATGAAAAGAACAAACTTAAGAATAATAGGTGTAGAAGAAGGTGAAGAAAACCAACTCAAAGGGGAAGAAAACATGTTCAACAAAATCATAGAAGAAAACTTTCCCAACCTAAAGAAAGACATGCCAATTAAGGTACAAGAAGCTTACAGAACACCAAATAGAGTGTATGACAAAAAGTCCTCTTGCCACATAATAATCAAGACCCCAAATATACAGAATAATGAAAGAATATTAAGAACAGCTAAGGAAAAAGGCCAGGTAACATAAAAAGTCAGACCTATCAGAATTACACCTGAATTCTCCATGGAAACTCTGAAAACAGGAAGGTCCTGAATAGATACTCAACCAGCAATAAGAACCATGGATGCTAGCCCAGACTTCTATACCCAGCAAAGCTCTCAATAACTATAGATGGAAAAACAAGATAATCCATTACAAAACTAGATTCAAGTAATACATATCACTAACCCAGCACACAGAAAGTTCTGAAAAAACCTCCATCTCAAGGAAATTAACTACAACCAGAAAAACATAGGCATTAAATAATCCCAAATTACTAACAGCCAAAAGAAAAAAATGGAAATCCACCATCAACAACCATTCCAAATCAAAGAAAATGAGCAATCAATGATCATTATTGTCCCTCAATATTAATGGCTTTAACTGACCTATAAATAGACACAGCATAACAGAATTGATTCGAACTCACAACCCATTCTTCTGCTGCATAAAAGAAACATACCTCAGCCTCAAAGACAGACATTACTTTAGAGCTAACTGTTGGGAAAAGATTTTCCAATCAAATGAACCCAAAAAACAAGCAGGGGTAGCAATCCTAATATAAAATAATCTAGATTTTAAACTGAAATCAATTAAAAGAGATGAAGGATGTCATTTCATATATATCACAGGAAAAATCCACCAAGATGAAGTTTCAATTATGAACAACTATGCCACAAATTCAAAGGCATCCAGGTTCATAAAAGAAACATTGCAAAAATTCAAATCACATATAAAGCGCCACACAGTTATAGGAGTATATGTCAACAACCCACTCTCACTAATAGACAGGAATACCACACAGACACATAACAAAAAAGCAAAGGTCTAATAGAAGTTATGTCCCAATTGGGATTAAAAGATATCTATAGAACCTTCCATCCACATAAAAAAGAATATATCTTCTTCTCAACACCACATTGAACCTTCTCAAAAATCGATCACATACTTAGCAACAAATAAAATTTCAGCAGTTAAAAATATTTGGAATAACTCCATGCATCTTATCAAACCACCATTCGTTAAAATTAGAATTCAACAACAACACAAATTGCAGACACCATACAAACTCTTTGGAAATTGAATAATTCACGATTGCACTACTCCTGGGTCAAAGAAGCAATAAAATTGAAATTAAAGACTTTCTAGAATTCAATGAGAATGATGACACAACATACACAAAATTATGGGACATTTTGAAAGCAGTGATACATGGGAAACTCATAGCACTAAGTGCCCACATAAAGAAAGTGGGGAATAGTTATTCTAGAGAATTAACAGCACAGCAGAAAGCTCTAGAACACAAAAATGCAGACTTCCCCAGGAGGAGTAAGTGCAAGGAAATAATCAAACTGAAGACTGAAATGAGTAAAGTAGAAACTAGGAAAACAACAAAGAATCAATGCAACAAAGAGTTGGTTCTTTGAGAAAATCAATGAGATAGACAAAACTTTGTACAAACAGCAGAGTGTGAACATGCAAATTAACAAAATCAGACATGAAAACGGGGACATAACAAAGGACTGTGAGGAAATTCAGACAATCTTCAGGTCATAGTTTGAAAACCTGTACTCCACAAAATTCAAAAATTTAAAGGAAATAGATGACTTCCTGGATAGCTATAACTTGCCAAATTTAAATCAAGAATAGATAAGCAATTAAAATATAACTATAACCCCTATGGAAATAGAAGCCATCGTTAAAAGTCTACCTAAAAAAAAGGCCAGGTGTAGATGGCCTCAGTGCAGAATTCTACCAGAAATTCAATCAGCAGCTTATACTATTCTTCTCAATGTATTGCACGCAATAGAAGCAGAAGGGTCTGTGCCAAACTCTTTCTACAAGGCTTCAATAACTTTGAACCCAGAGCCACAAAAAGACAAAACTAAGAAAGAGAACTTCAGTCCAATATCCATTATTAACGTTGATGCAAAAATACCCAATAAAATACTTGCAAATGGAATCCAAGAACACATCAAAACAATCATTCACCACGATCAAGTAAGTTTCATCCCAAGGATGCAGGTATGGTTCAACATTTGAAAATCCATCAATGTAATCAACCATATAAACAAGCTGAAAAACAAAGATCACATGATCATCTCACTGGAAGCAGAAAAAGCCTTTATCAAAATCCAACACCCCTTCATGATAAAGGTCTTGGAGAGATCTGGAATAACAGGAACATACATAAACATAATAAAAGCTATATACCACAATTCCAACAGCCAACGTCAAACTAATTGGTCAGAAACTCAAAGCAATTCGTGTAAAATCAGGAACAAGACAAGGCTGTCCTCTGTCTCCATACTGTTTCAATATTGTACTTGAAGTTCTAGCCAGAGCCATACAACAAAAAAGGAGATCAAGAAGATACAAATTGGAAAGGAAGAGGTCAAATTTTCACTATTTGCAGAAGATATGATAGTTTAAATAAATGACCCAAAGAACTCTACCAGGGAACTCTTACAGTTGATAAACAACTTCAGCAAAGTGGCAGGCTTAAGATCAACTCAAGAAAATCAATAGCCCCACTATATACAGATGATAAATGTGTTGAGAAAGAAATCAGTGAAACATCACCCTTTACAATTGCCACAAACAAATACTTTAGGGTAACGCTAACAAACAAGTGAAAGTTCTGCATCGCAAGAACTTTGCATTTTAAAGAAAGAAATTATGGAAACCCTCAGAAAATGGAAAGATCTCCCATTCTCTTGGATAGGTTGGATCAATGTAGTAAAAATGGGAATTCTGCTAAAAGCAATCTACAGATTTAGTGCAATCCCCATTAAAATACCCGCAAAATTCTTCACAGAACTTGAAAGAAATATAATCACATTTGTATGGAAAAACAAATATCCCAGGATAGGCAAAACAACCTTATTCAAAAATGCAACATATGGAGGCATCACCATCCCTGACCTCAATCTCTATTATAGAGCTGTGGTCCTGAAAACAGGTTGGTATTGGCACAAAAATAGACAGGAAGACCAACGGAATCAAATGAACACACTCATATTAACCCATACATGAATATCTGATCTTCTACAAAAAGCTAAAAATATACAATGAAAAAAGAAAGCATCTTCAACAAATGGTGCTGGCATAATTGGATGCTAGCATGTAGAAGAATCCAGAGAGATCCATGTCTATTGCCAGGCACAAAACTTAAGTCCAAATCCATCAAAGACCTCAATAAAAAAACAGCCACACTGAATCTCTTAGAAGAGATAGTAGGTGGTACCCATAAACGAACTGGTACAGAAGACAGATTCTTGAATATAACACCACTAGCACAGACAGCGAGATCAACAATTAATAAATGGGACATCCTGAAACTGAGAAACTTCTCTAAGGCAAAGGACAAAGTCAGCAAGACAAAAAGGCAGACCACAAAATGGGAAAGCATATTAACTAACCTCACATCTGACAGAGGGCTGATCTCCCAAATTTAGAAAGAACTCAAGAAGGAAGTCTCCAAAATATCAAAGGATGCAATTAAAAAGTGGGCTACAGATCTAAATAGAGAATTCTCAATAGAGGAGTCTAAAATGGCTAAGAGGCAATTGCAAAAGCACTCAACATCCTTAGCTATCCGGGAAATGCAAATCAAAACAACTCTAAGATACCATCTACCTCCTGCCATAGTGGCTAAAATAAAAAATAACAACAACAATTTATGCTGCAGAGGTTGTGGTGAAAGGGGAAATCTCCTCCACTACCGGTGTGATTACCAACTGGTACACCCACTTTGGAAATCAGTATGGAGATTCCTCACAATAATGGGAGTAAACCTACCACATGATCCAGCAACTCCACTCTTAGGCATTTATCCAAAAGATGCCCATTGTTGCAACAAGGATGACTGATCCACTTTGTTTATAGCAGCATTATTTATAATAGAACTTGGAAGCAAACTAGAAGCCCCATGACCGAAGAGTGGATAGAGAAAATGTGGTACCTTTACACAATGGAGTCCTAGTCAGCTGGAAAAAAATTGGAATCCTGAAATGTGTAGGCAAATGGATGGCACTAAAAGAAACCATCTTGAGTGAGATAACACAGTCACAAAAAGAGAATCATGGCATTTACTCTCTTGTATATGGATTTTAAACATAGATCTGGGGTGTGCCAGCCTACAATCCCATGGCCAGAGAGTCTCGAAAGAGAAACTTCATTCAATGGCTGAGGGAAGCAGAGGCAGACTCCCACAGCTCAACACTGAGCTGAACTCAAGGAATCCAGTGACAGAGAGGGAGGACTAATAAACAAAGCATTTAAGACTGAACTAGTTTAACCCAAAAATCAGCTGACATGACAAGGGTTAGCTCTTGAATCCCAGACTGATGGCTGGGAATCCAGAATGACACTGATCAAGATACCCTGAATGTGGGTGTCAGTGAGGAGACCTAGTTAAACTATGAGCCTTGGGTAGTAGAGCAGTATTTATCCTGGGTATACAAATGGACTTTGGGCACCCATCCAACAAAGAGAGTTGCACTCTCACACGGGACTTTCAGGGGAGGGTATAGGACCTTCCCTGGATGGAATGACATAATATTGACATGACAATGGAGGGCCTCACCTTCCTTGGGGAAATTACTGTACATTGCAGGGGTTGGTGGGAGGTCGTGGGAGGAGGGAGGGAAAGGGAGAGGGACTTGGAATTGACATGTGAAACAAACTTGTTTGTAATTTAAATTTAAAAATAAAAAAAACATGTACCATCACTATTGGGTAAGAAACTGCCTTAATTGAAATTAAAAAGTAAGCCTGGCACTGTGAGAAATTCAAAAGAAAACCAGGAGACATAATGGCTCAATATACCAATCTCTGCACTTGTAGGTTGAGTTCTCAGTACATTCTGAGATCTGCTGTTGTAAAAGAGCAGCACCAAACATCGATTTCACTTCCTAGCATTGCAAAAACATGCTCTCCTTCACAGACAATTGGCTTTGTGCAGGCTCCTACCAAGCTGGCTTGTCTGAAGACTTCTCCCAAAACTGCTTAGCTAGATCTTTAAGAAACAAGCCTAGCTACCCGAGATTCTTCCCTGAAATCCCAAATGGACTAGGGTAGAGTGCACATGGGCCTACACTGTTTTTCCTTATCTTTAAATTCCACTAGAAGTTGAACTAAGAAGCACACTGTAATAGCAAGATTTCTACAATTGTTTAGACATATAAATTGAATAATAAGTAACAGTGTAGCAAGGCTTGAGCTCATTTCAGATATGCATGGCATGGATTAAATGCTAGGTGGATGTGAGAAACCAGGAAAACTGAAAGTAGAGGCTCTACAGGAGCATATTCAACACACTATTTTGGGCTCATATTATTCTTACAGTACACAAACCTCCCAGGGTTCAACTCCTCAACCCCTAATTCCTCTTATAATCAGAAAGTGTTTTCACAGGAAGCAAATGCACACTGTAGAGAGCCTGTAATCTACAGAGTTAATCCCTCATGTGGGAGATTCTGAAGGATTTAGAAAGAAGTACTGCAGATTTTTCTTTGTGTACCAGCAGAGATTCCTGGATAGGGAAACCTGACTTCTGCTGTGTAATGAGGAAACTTGGTTAGCAGGAAGGTTATCTTCATTTCACATGACATCAACAGGCACTTCCATGAAATTCCATTGTGTCCTAGTGACCATGGAATCCTATGAGGTCACATGTGTTATAGTAACACCAACTGCAATTGGAAGGGAGACAGACAAGAGAGAGGAAGAAGAAGTCTGATATTCAGCCTCTGTTTAAACTGTCAAAGAACAAAAGGTTCAAAAGGAAATACAACAATTCCTGTGCTGAAGATGGGGAGTTCCCTTGAGAAGGTTGTGTTTAGCTTGGACTTTGGTGAATGGAGCTCAGGAATTGGGGGTTCTGGGAAGAATTTGGACTTTACTGCCTGGCAGATCTACTTGAAGTCAAGGATTCCAGTCTAGTAATTTGTCTCTCCCAAAAGCCAGGAACTCACAAGGCAAAGATGTTTTCCTTGGAGCTATTGGTTTTAAATTTTACACTAAAGGGTTGGTTAATGGAGGACCAGTATCAAAATGAGCCCAACCAGAGGGAGGCACTAGTGGAGTGTGCCAGATCTAGGTAGGTCATAACTGTATTTCAACACCAGTGGATTACTTTAAGTACTGTTCCACTTCTCTGTGTGCCTTGAGTTGTCACTGACATGACTTTGTGAGTCTAGAGATCATGTGATGGACATGTATGGCTTCTCCTCCCACCTATAATTATCTACTAGGTATGACATGTCAGGATGTTTTAGGTTGTGAAGAAAGACCTGCACGCCTGTGGACTATGGCATTGCTTCCAATCTTCTAAACCCACGGACTTGTGAATTCTTCAGGAAAGTTGAATGGAGAGTCTGCAT